>NC_135485.1:71161839-71322004 GCF_052094955.1 Ictidomys tridecemlineatus
GTTTTTATGTACTACATAGATCATGTATTGAGGATGTAGACTTTTAGAAATATACTTCTTCAAATTTTGTTCAGTATCATGGAAAACACTAAGACAAACAAGATTATTGCAATGTGCTTTGATAAATGTTCTGTGATCTATAGTATTTTACTGAATTTAGCCTGGAAAAAAAAAGAAACTTAATATTTTCAGGGCTTTTGGTCTTTTGGTTTCAGTCAGAGTGTAGCACAGGGAGGAATGTAGATTTGTGTATCCCTGTAACTTCAATGTTCTCCAGTAGCAGTGAGTTGCTTTCTGAGATGACTTTGTCCTTCCTATTAAGTATCTCTCAACAGGGAAGCACAAATCACTACAATAATAGAACTCTTACACCTTGATATTGTTATAGGCTTTTTTCATTCTGATAATATTCTTGGATCCTCTTTGTTTCTTGGATATTGCTATTTCTTCAGTAGTGACTTATTCTCCCTTCACTCCAATGTTTCATGGTCTTTATTAAAAATCTTTCCCTGATTAACTTTAGGTTTTTAAATTCAGTCTTCTGATTTGCCTCCTAACTTTAACTTTCAGGCAGAATCTTGCCAATTTCCTGAACTGCTTTCTAATTAGCTTTATCGAATTGCCTCAAACCTACAATCAGAACCCTCCTCCTTTTTTTAAAATTTCGTTTTGGTAATTCCATCTACTTTTAGGAATTTAAAAATAACTTCGGCACTTGACTAGAGTCCTTCAGCTCTACCTTTAGGCAAGCCTATGCTTTGGATTATCATATTTTTACATATTTGACATTTCATATGGAGATCCCAGTGGCATCAGAAAGTCAAAATGTCCAAACATGAAATCTCACTTTTAATCATTTTTAAACTCCACACTCAATCCTCATGATTATAAATTCAAAATATGACTTTATTCTTTTCACATATCTTTATCTTCACTGCCATCTCCTTTGTTCAAACCATCACTTTCTTAAGTCTAGATTATTGCAACAACTTCCTAAGTCATCTTCTCATTTTTTATCCTTTAAATCCCTTAAAATTTATTTTAATATATCTTAGTTACTGCCTTCAGTGAAAATCATCAATTAGTTTTCATTATATTTAAAATGAAATTCAAATTTAATAATACAGCCTATAAGAGCATGAAACGCTAAAACCATGTCCATCTCTTCAGAACTTCTTCTCCTTAGCCTCATTGGTCTCCCTTTATTTCACCAAAAGCACTGATATATATACTTTTTTTTCTGCTTTACAGTCTTATGTTTAGGCCTTACCCATTTTTATTATTCTGAACCATTTACCTTTCCCTGTAAAATATAAATAAAAATATTATAGTACTGGGGATTAAACCCAGGGCACTATGAATACTAGGCAAGTAATTTACCATGAAGCTATATCTTCAGACCACCTTCTATTTTATTTTAAAACAAGGTGTAATTAAGTTGCCAAGACTGACTTTGAATTTGTATTCATCCTGCTTCCTCTCTTAGCCTCCCAAGTAGCTAGGATTCCAGTTTTGTGCTACCATACTGCTGGTTTAACTATATAAAATTATTTTTTTCCAGGTATTGTATAATGAACCCAGGTCTACCTTGCCACCAAGCTACATTCCCAGCCTTTCTTTTTTTATGTTTATTTTGAGAGAAGATCTCACCAAATTGCAGAATCTGGCCTTAAACTTGTGATTCTCCTGACTCAGCTTCCATAGTCCTTGGGATTACAGGGTTGTGCAACTGTGCTTGACTTGAAACATGTATTTACAATTTTTATTTTAATGTGCACTACAATGTGATTTCAAAAACATACTGAAATGAGTTTGCAACTTGACTGTGCCAATTCTTAACTGTATAATTAACCAACTAGTAATCTATTCTATTGTTTTATGTTGATAAAATGATGATGATAACAAACACTGAACTGATTTGGAAGTACATAGTTGCCAATAAAGTGCAAACATCTGTTTCCTTAGGAGACAAATACTAGAGCAACTTTGAAAGTACATACACTTCCCTTGCATTGTATCATCTAGGGTACGAAAACCCTCAGATACATATACTCAAATAATATTTTAGGTAAGATGTTTGTAAAAGTTAAATAATATCAAGTGAACAAGATATCTGAAATGGACTTGAAAAGAAGTTCTGGCCTCTTGATTATGATCATCATCTTCTTCCTCATCATTCTCTTTGTAGTCATGTTTGACCTCATTCTTCTAGAAATATGGCAAAAAAAAAGAAGAAAAGAAAAGAAACTGCACATAGTTTAACCTTAAAGCTATCAATCTGTCATGCTGTCAGTGATTGCTAGAGCTTGGAGTAGATTTAAGTCAATGAAAATGATTTTCGTCTGGTTTAGTATGGTGACATGAGAACAATCTTGAACTTGGTTCATTTATGTCATAAGAGCAAGTTGTTTTCTCTAAAAGATATACTCTGTAAATTTTAAATGTTTCTGTATACTAAGAAAAATTTTACAAAGAAAATCCACTCCAGAAAACCTCTGTTATAATAATAAAAACAAAAATAATTCAAAGTTGTTCTTAGCTATTTTTACCAGAACTGCACAATTTGGTTTGACCATAACAACAACAACAAAAAATTTTGCCTTTAAAATCTTTCTAAAATAATTTGTCGCCAGCCACAGTGTGGCACATTTGTATGTGAAGCTACTTGGAAGACTGAGTCAGGAAGATTACAAGTTCAAGAATGGCCTGGGCAATTTAATGTGACCCTATCTCAAAATAAAATTAAAAAAAACTGGGGGTGTAGCTAAGCGGTAGAGGCCTTCTGGGCTCAATCAATAGTATCACCAAAAATAAACAAAGCAAAACCAAAAGTTTATTTATTGTGGGTATATTTTTAATGATAAATACATAAAGAAATGGTTTAAAATTATAAAATTCTATGTTTTTGTTACAGCTAATTTAAATATACTGTTTGTTCTTTTACAGTTTGAGTTCTTAAAGCCAGAATATTTTCCTGGTATTTTAGAAACATTTTTAAAAATGGTTGAAGGATATAAGAACATTCTACTTCTTGCCCTTGTGGGCTTTTTAAATTATTTCATACAAAATTTAGTGGCACATAATTTATAAACAGTATTTGATAAAAGGTGTTAAAAATTTCACTTTGTATGATCCAACATTTTCTCATTCTCCATATTCACTTATATTAAAATGAACCAGTAACAAATTTCATTTTATATTTGAGGCAATTTACCTCCACATGAAGGGAAGAGACAGAGAAATACTATAGTAAATTTGATATTTGTTTCCCACATAAATCAGAATGTCTGAGCCATTTCCCAAGGCTCCTTATTATTTAGCTTACTAAAGACGTCTACTATTGTGCAGTATAATAGATAAAGCACTTAGGTATAAACCTAGGATTATAAGATATGAGGGAAACAACCTAAGATTTATGAGCTTCAGGTATTATTGTGTGAAGACTAATATAGCTCACATGCCTTACTTTTCTCACAAATGTGAAATAAAATATTGTGATTGGAGTCTGAGCAAGCTGGATTAAGTAGAATGGCTCACCCATAAAATCTGATGGGAGTTGAAAGGCGGTGATGATCAATGTACAAGTTTTAGTATGATTTTTAGTGAATTTAGACATAACATTATCTGTAAGTCAAAAGTGGGTAGAAGAGAACCCTATGGAATCTTTAAACAAAGTAGTTCAGTTTATAGAAAGACATATTTGAGTATTAAAAGCATGGATAATTAAAAGTAATCCAACAGAGCTCTTTTCACACCAAGTTCTCAATATTTTGTACCATAAAAATGAACCAATCAATTGCAAAATTTAAACCTAAAGAATAATCCACTTGAAAATTTTAAGAGTTATGAAGAAGAAGGCCTTGATTTCAGAGTTTCCTGAAGGGGAGCATATATTTTATGAAGTAAACACTATCATGGCAATAATAAATGTATAAGCAAACAGCATTATAGATGCCAAATAGTTTTGCTATATTTTATTATTTATTCCCTTTCCTCTAGACCTATTATCATTTTTTGTGATAAGCATATCCTCTTATTATTTAGATCATATCTTGTCACTAATCATCTCCAGTCAGCTCTCCATCTCTGAGCCAGGTGTCTTCCCAGGTCTCCTTCAAGTCTCCTTTACTGCTGCCATGCCTTCTGGCAAAGACAGTGAGCTCTCTGGCTATGCATGCATAGCTTTTCCAGACATCTAGACAAGAAACCTTTGAAGAATAATTACATGGAGTATTGTTATATCACATAAAAATATGGTAAAAAGGGATTGTTATTAGTGCCTAGACAAAAGGAACACTGAACAAATTAGAAATTAGAAAGCCTAGAAAGAAAGTCACGTGTATTTATAGGAAATGCATATATAAGATAACAGGCAGTAATGATTTCTAATTGTGTTGAAAAATGTTACCCATTTAAGAAAAAAATAAATAAATAAATTTGTTCATATCATAAATAAAACTTAATTCTGGAAAGATTAAATAATTATATATAATTTTATGGTGGGAAAGGATTTCTTAGCTGAGATTTAAATGGAATAATATTTAAAAGATGAATAAATTGGACTATAATAAAATTTTTAATGAAAAGACAAAATATCGGAAGATTTTTTACAACAATTTGTTCTTTGGCAACACATAACAACTGTGTGTGTGTGTGTGTGTGTGTGTGTGTATGAAATAAATGACACATTTATAAAGCATAGTATTTAACATATGAAAAAAATACAGTAATTTTAATTTAAAGCTATTTTTACAATGCTTTTAAAAGTCACAAAATGGATAAAAGGAAAAGCAATAATGCATAAATAAGCATTTTACAGAAGTTTACATATAATTGGTCAATAATATGAAAATACACTGTCTCATTAGTTTCTGAAAATTCAAATGGAACCAGAAAGAATTATTATTTACTCACTGATTTTACAACACAAAAGGTTGAGAAGAATTTAGAACAAGTGAAATTTTATTTGATGTCAATGGAAATACAAAGTAACTAAAACCCACACAGACTTCAGGACTTTTAGCATATTCTCTAGGGAATATACTTGAATGATTAAATGTGTTACAAGAATGGTTACTTATTATTGTTTGTAAGTGGAAAAGTATGAAAACACACAAATGTCCATTGATAAGATATGGATATATCTGTCATATGTTCATAGATTAAAATATGAAGCCCTTTTTAATGACTAAGATTGAGACCTCAGAAGTCATACTTTATGGATTTAAATTCCAAGTCTTCCACTAATCTTCCTTTATTTTAAATTTTTGGTATATATTTCAATAATTTTTCTGTATTTTGCTTCTGTAAATTCTTTCTGTGATATTCGAGGTATCACAATTTGCTGAGATATAAATTGTGATAATGAAAGTTTCTATCACTCTGATTCTTAAAGATATAAAATAATGAACATGAGAAGAACATAGAACAATTTCTGGAACATAGTAAGCATTATATAAACACTCGCTTTTTTAATACTTTTGTATGATGATGAAAATGAATAAACATTCTTTAGGAATAATCTTATGTCATAACAAAATTTCTTGATTTAATGTGAAACATAAACATATGTGCCAGAAAAGTAATGTATGGTGTATCATTATTTTTATGAAGTTCTAAAATGATACTGTTTTGATAAACTTAATTTTGTGATGAAAATACTTAAAGAAGAGCAGGAAAAAAGTAATGACAAATTTCTTTTTTTATGGTTCTCAAAGCATTACATGATCTTGACTTATCATATATCATACATTTGATTCAAATGGGGTAAGAATTCTTATTTTTACCACATGTACAGATTGCAGGATCATATTGGTTATGCATCCAGGTTTATCATACTGCCATATTAGTGTCTGTTGTATTCTGCTTCCCTTCCTATCCCCTTCCTATCCCCCCTCCCCTCCTCTCCCTCCCATCATCTCTTTCTACCCCATCTACTTTAACTCATTTCTCTCTTTTTTCCCCTTTCCCCTCACATCCTCTTATATGTAATTTTGTATAACACTGAGGGTCTCCTTCCATGTTCCATGCAATTCACCCCTCTCTCTTTCATTCCCTCCCACCTCTCATCCCTGCTTAATGGTAATCTCCTTCTCATGCTCTTCTTCCCTGCTCTGTTTTGAGTCGCCATCCTTATAACAAAGAATACATTTGGCATTTGTTTTTTAGGGATTGGCTAGCTTCACTTAGCATAATCTGCTCTAATGCCATGCATTTCTCTGCAAATGCCATGATTTTGTTATTTTTCAGTGCTGAGTAATATTCCATTGTGTATAACTGCCACATTTTTTAATCCATTCATCTATTGTCAGGCATCTAGGTTGGTTCCAAAGTCTAGCTATTGTGAATTGTGTTGCTATGAACATTGATGTAGCTGTATCCCTGTAGTACACTCTTTTTAGGTCTTTGGGGAATAGTCCGAGAAGGGGAATACCTGGGTCTAATGGTGGTTCCATTCTCAGCATTCCAGGAATCTCCATACTGCTTTCCAGATTGGCTGAAACAATTTGCAGTCCCACCCAGCAATGTACAAGTGTACCCTTTCCCCCACATCCTCGCCAGCACTTGTTGTTGTTTGACTTCATAGTGGCTGCCAATCTTACTGGAGTGAGATGGTATCTTAGAGTGGTTTTGATTTGCATTTCTCTTATTGCTAGAGATGGTGAGCATTTTTTCGTGTATTTGTTGATTGTTTGTATATCTTTCTCTGAGAAATGTCTGTTCAGATAGATCCTTGGCCCATTTGTTGATTGGGTTATTTGTTATCATATAGTTTAATTTTTTGAGTTCTTTTTGTACTCTGGATATTATGGCTCTATCTGAAGTGTGAGGAGTAAAAATTTGTTCCCAGGATGTGAGCTCCCTATTTACCTCTCTTATTGTTTCTCTTGCTGAGAAAAAACTTTTTAGTTTAAGTAAGTCCCATTTATTTATTCTTGTTATTAACTCTTGGGCTATGGGCGTCCTATTAAGGAATTTGGAGCCCGACCCCATGAGATGGAGACTAGAGCCAACTTTTTCTTCTATTAGATGCAGAGTCTCTTGTCTGATTCCTAGCTCCTTGATCCATTTTGAGTTAACTTTTGTGAGTGGCGAGAGAAAGGTTTTAGTTTCATTTTGTTGCATATGGATTTCCAGTTTTCCCAGCACCATTTGTTGAAGATGCTATCCTTCCTCCATTGCATGATTTTAGCCATTTTGTCAAATATAAGATAGTTGTAATTTTGTGGATTGGTCTCTGTGTCCTCTATTCTGTACCATTAGTCCACCCGCCTGTTTTGGTACCAGTACCATGCTGTTTTTGTTATTATTGCTCTGTAGTATAGTTTAAAGTCATGTATTGCTATATCGCCTGTTTCACTCTTCCTGCTTAGAATTGCTTTTGCTATTCTGGGTCTTTTATTTTTCCAGATGAATTTCATGATTGATTTTTGTATTTCTGTGAGAAATGCCATTGAGATTTTAATTGGCATTGCATTAAACCTATAGAGTACTTTTGGTAATATCGCCTTTTTAATGATGTTAGTTCTGCCTATCCATGAACAAGGTATATCTTTCCATCTTCTAAGGTCTTCTTCTATTTCTCTCTTTAGGGTTCTGTAGTTTTCATTGTAAAGGTCTTTCACCTCGTTTGTTAGGTTGATTCTCAAGTATTTTATTTTATTTTGAGGATATTGTGAATGGGGTAGTTGTCCTCATTTCCATTTCAGAGGATTTGTTGCTGATATACAGGAATGCCTTTGATTTATGTGTGTTGATTTTATATCCTGCCACTTTGCTGAATTCATTTACTAGCTCTAGAAGTTTCTTGGTAGAACCTATGGGTCTGCTAGGTATAGGATTATGTCACCTCAGATAGTGCTAATTTAAGTTCTTCTTTTCCTATCTTTATGCCTTTAATTTCTTTTGTCTAATTGCTCTGGCCAGTGTTTAGAGAACTATGTTGAATAGAAGTGGTGAGAGAGGGCATCCCTGTCTTGTTCTCCGTTTAGAATGATGTTGGCCAGAGGCTCAGCATACATAGCTTTTACAATGTTGAGGTAAGTTCCTGTTATCAAAGTTTTTCTAGTGTTTTGAACAAAAAGGGATGCTGTAGTTTGTCGAATGCTTTTTCTGCATCTATCGAGATGATCATATGGTTCTTATCTTTAAGTCTATTGATGTGGTGAATAACATTTATTGATTTCCGTATATTGAACCAGCCTTGCATCCCAGGGATGAATCCTACTTGATCATGGTGCACAATCTTTTTGATATGTTTTTGTATCCGATTTGCCAAAATTTTATTGAGGATTTTTGCATCTAGGTTCATCAGAGATATTGGTCTGTAGTTTTCTTTCTTTGAAGTGTCTTTTTCTGGTTTAGGAATCAGGGTGATGTTGGCCTCATAGAATGAATTTAGGAGAGCTCCCTCTTTTTCTATTTCCTGAAATAACTTGAAAAATATTCATATTAGTTTTTCTTTAAAGGTTTTGTAAAACTCTGCTGTATACCCATCAGGTCCTGGACTTTTCTTAGTTGTTAGTCTTTTGATGGCTTCTTCTATTTCCTCCATTGATATTGGTCTGTTTAAGTTGTGTGTGTTCTCCTTACTCAATCTGGTCAAATCATATGACTTAAGAAAATTATCAATGTCTTTAATATCTTTTATTTTATTGGAATATAAGGTTTCCAAATAATTTCCTAATATCTTCTGGGATACACCCACTTCAAACACGAATGGGAAAAGAAAAGGAAACTTTCATGAAAGACATTACAAGAGATCAAGGATTTCCTATGTCTTAATGGGTCATAGGTACAACGTTACTGTTCATTATAAACTACTGATCGATTACATATTATTTTGTAATATAGAACATTTCTGAAAAAAAGATGGTTCATAACTGTGTGTAGCACAGTCACTTTGAGGATGACCATATATAGTGTGGCAAGCCATCCTGGTTTGCTTAGGACTGAAGGAAGGATTGAGACTTGTCTTGGGCAGAGTGGAATGATTAGTCACCCAAGAAATACATGAGCATTATTTACAAGCAACTGTAAATTCCACCAGAAAGATAAAAATTGATTGAGCTATTCACTAATTTTATATATTTAATTTCAGACGTACCTCAAATTTTTGATGAAAAATTCCAAAACCTCTATTTATGTCACATTCAAATTGTTTTCATCAGTATCTCTTTAGGAAAAGTAACAGTCATTTTTTGGGGGGAGAGTATCTGAAACTATTATTAATTAAGATGGTAAATAAATTCATCCTAAATCCAGAAGCCTCTTAAACAGTAACTACCTCTCTCCAAATTGTATTTGTTGTCATTTGTGATCAAGAGCTTAAATTGCTAATCCTGGTAATTTGCATATGTCCCTTGGAATTTCATTTATTTCCTAATATTAAATAATATATTTTATTACTGAAGTCAGAAAATGGAAGACGTATCTTTTTTTTTTTTTTTTTGCTGGTGATATTTTCTACCATCAATACATCTGATGTATAGTGTCCTGGAACAGTAAAGATGAACAGGTCAAAGTCTCAGGAGTCACATTTTACTAAAGACAGCTCATTGCTGCATTTACACATCCACTAGTTTAATCCTTTTTCAAGTCACATTTAAACCAAAGATGCCTTGAATGCTAATTGCATTTATTTTACTACCAAAATCCAAAATTTGTACCAAACTTGATATGATCCTTTTCTTTTCCCTAGTTTCCATTTCCCAGCCTTCATATCCTACTCATTTACTACCCCTCTTACCTGCTCATTCTATTCAGACTTTCCTTCTGTCATAGAACAAGACAAGCTGGCTTGCACCCCAATATCTTAGTCCTTTCACAGTAGGTGCTTCTGTCTGGAGTCCAGCACTGTAAGATATTGATTTTTAAAGGTATCTCTTTCTCTTTTTCTCTCTTTGCATTCCAATTATACCTAATAATACCAGTGTAAGAGAAGAAGTGGTTTGAAGATTTTTTTTTTCTTGGCTGGCCCCAGGAATTGAACCCAGGGACGCTTACCCACTGAGCCACATCCCCAGCCACTTTTACATTTTATATAGAGACAGGGTCTTGTTGGGTTTCTTAAGTCCTCTCTAATTGTAGAGGCTGCTGTGAACTCAAGATCCTCCTGCTTCAGCCTCCTGGTCTGATGGGATTACCGTGCCCATCTGGTTTGAAACTTTTTACCAATTAGTGTGTGAGGATTCTTTATCTTTTTCTATTTGCAGCTTGATTGAGGTAGGATTGTAGTAAAATAATTTGCAGATATTTATAGTACACAATTTTATTACTCAAAATAATTATTTTGATACTGATTCTTGTTATTGCAATTCTCAACCTAGTTTTAATGTCTGAATACTATTCTATTATATAAATGTGCTACAACTATTTACTTATTGATAGATGTTTAGTTTGTTTCCAGTTATTTTTTCTTTTCTTTCTTTTTTATTTTTATTTTATTTTTTGTTTATTACTATTACAAATAAAGCTGCTTGGAACGTTCATACAAAAATACTTACATGAATGTATACTCTTATCATTCTTCTGTAAACTTAATCATATTCTCTATCCTCATTATTTGTGTAATACTGAGTAATCATCTCTATACTCTCCCTCATTCCTATTATTGAAATTGTTTATGTTTTCTTTCTGTTTCCCCTTGAGCTATCATTTTTTAAATTTTAAAACCTGGCTTTGCTTGCATTTAATTTTTTGTTTGCTTTTATTTTATTTATTTTTTAAAATTTATTTTATTTTCTTAAATACACGACAGTGGAATGCATTACAATTCTTATTACACATATAGAGCACAATTTTTCATATCTCTGTTTGTATATAAAGTATGTGACTCCTAATTCATGTCTTCATACATGCATTTTAGATAATGATGTCCATCACATTGCACCATTCTTGCTAATCCCCTGCCCCCTCCCTTTCCTACCCACCCCTCTTCCCTATCTAGAATTCATCTATTCCTCCCATGTTTCCCCTCCTTACCCCACTATGAGTCGGCCTCCTTATATCAGAGAAAATATTCGGCATTTCTGTTTTGGGGGATTGGCTAACTTCACTTAGCATTATATTCTCCAATTTTTAATTATTATTTTTCAGTATCTCTTTTAATTCCAAGTATTATTTTCATTTAAGTGTCTTTTGCCTTCTTTGGTCTCAATTTCCTTTTACTTGTTTTTTTTTTTTTTTACTGATTCCTTAATTTAGAAAGTTGCATCATAAACTTTAATATTCATACTTTAGAATTTTCCCATATGAACATATTGATCAGCACTCAACTGAAGACTTGGAGAAAACAAACACATCCTATGTCTTGTTGCATATTTTCATCCCAGGTCCCTAGAATTTTACAGTCCTCCTAGTATACAGTAATACCGGCTTTCCCCATTCATGCACTCAGATCTTTTAACTTCCATACTGGTATTCCACTCCACTTGGCTCAACATCCCAAAGCCTGAATCTGAGAAATTTACAGAAGTGATCAGGAGTGTGGTGTTGATTATGTCTCCAAGTGCCATATTGTGACAAACAACATATTACTCCAGTAGTTAGGGGACAGAAGAGGAAATTTATTTTTTTAAAAAATGTCATTAAAGTAAGTAAATCAGTCTTTAGATATTTGAAATAGGTCACTACCCTGGTTATATTTTTAAGAAGGTTCACAAATAATAAATATTTCTGTATAAAAATAAAAACACTTTGGGATTTGGATTGTGGCTTGATGGTAGAGTGCTTACCTAGCATGTGTGAGGTGCTGGGTTTGATTCTCAGCACTGCATATAAATGAATAAATAAAATAAAAGTCCATTAACAACTAAAAAATATTTTAATAAATGAATAAAAACACTCTGTTTCACATCATGGAAAAACCTACCCTTACCATTACTATGCCATTGTAACCTGTGATCTTCAATATTATTCTTTTAACCATGTACTTTTATTCTCAAACCCACATTTAGACTCATAGATACAAACAACACTTTTTTTTCCTAGTTTCTTTTAATAGAAAATTCAATAGAAGGAAAGTTTTAAAATGTATGATCTTCAAATGTTATACATACACTAACATACACCTAAAAATATAAACTTAAAATATATAATTTGAAAAATCTATAATTAATATGTATGTAAATATATGTACATGCTTAGATTATGTTAAAAATTTAAATTGCAAGTATGAACACATGAATACAGGAATCAATAAATGCTAAATCAAAAAAGTATTTTGGTTTAATTCATCATTTAATGATGAATAGGTAATAATAAAGTGCAGTCTGTGTTTTAGAATCATTTGATATTTCAACAGCAAAGACTTGCATGTTGAATCTAGAACCTATGCTCATTTATGATTCCCATGAGGTTGCAGAAATCTCCATGAGAATTATGACTGGGAAGTTGTAAAGAAGACATTTCCAACAATCCAAGTAATACAGGAAGTATAAAATTCTCCTTTCTCTAATAATTTGGTTTTGGTAATTTAAAGATTAGGAGATTAAAGAGAGAGCAAGACAAGAGTTTCCTAGCATCAAGAAAATGAAATTTTTGTGGGGGAGGGGGATAGTAGAGGATAGGAAAGGTAGCAGAATACATCAGTCACTAGTATGGCATTATGTAAAAATGTGAATGTGTAACCTATGTGATTCTGCAATCTGTATTTGGGGTAAAAAAAATAAAAAAAATAAAAATAAAATAAAATAAAATAAAAAAATAAATAAAATAAAATAAAATACTTAAAAAAAAAGAAAATGAAATTTTTCTTAAATTCATACATGCTGCCCAGAATATTTGGTGTTTCCTAGAAATTGTACTAATTCCAGATAGTATAGCAATAATTTTCATTCACTGCAAATTCTGGTAACAATTCTTGTCAGCAAGAGAAGGAAATAGATTTGATCTATTTATTCACTAAAATTGTACTAACTGGAAAGAATTTCTTCTGTGATACTTATTATTCGTCATAGAAATTCTAGTACTTCTGGTTAATATATGAATCACAGGGAAATAATATGCCATTTGTGGCATTTTTGAATTTGCAAATGTTAATGGCTGAAGTTACCATTAAGTAAAGGAGATCAAAGATTTAATTGTGACCTTTGTCAAATATGTCTTAAAATTGTCTTAGAGGTGAAAGAAAGAAAGAAAGAAAGAAAGAAAGAAAGAAAGAAAGAAAGAAAGAAAGAAAGAAAGAAAGAAAGAAAAAAGAAAAATCATCAGAATCAGAGTTAATTATTAAGTTGGTCTAATGTCCCTTTCACACTGACACACTTTATACTACCTTTCATTCTATTTGTCAAAAAAACAGCCTTTTATTCATACAATAGCTACTGGGGGGGACAAAAGTTTTAAAAGAAAGGCTCACAGAAGTTCAGATCAGAAAGAATTCAGATCAGAAAGAACCATGAAAATATCTACTTCAATATCTCCATTTTAAAGTTGATAAAATTTAGCTTAGTTATAATTAAAGAGAGTTCTCCAACATTTACCCTTATTCTGTAAGGCAAATCACATTTATACATTGATTATTTGTACTCATATTCTTTTAAGAAAGGCCCTGACATAGTCTCATATTTATTACTTGGGGTTTGAACTATAATCCACTGCTTATTTAAAATTGCTGTGAGATTAGATCTTATGTTAAGTGTTCTTATAGATATAATAACAATAAAAGGAGCCAGAGATAACTTTGTAACATGATGGAGATGTTAATGGCTATGGTGGATTTGGGAGTACACTTATTCCTACACCCATTGAGATGCATGTTATTAGATTTGTACAACTTTTTATATGTCAATTATACTTCAATAAAGTAGTTTTAAACAAAAAGTCCAAATGCTTGAAATATATGAAATTTATATATGTATCCTTGCAAAAACTAAAACCTCAGTTAAATGCCCCAATGCAATTCATTTTTATTTTAACCACAAAAAATGTGTTGTCATTTTTACTATATATAACACAAACTAAAATTTACTTCTACTTGTTTAAAAATCCTTGGTTGCAATGGTTAATTTAAGATCCTTTCCTATCAATTGTTATGAGGGATGATTCTTTTCTGTTTTTAGAGAAACAAAGCAAAAAAATATACAGTGACTATTTTCATATCTATTGATTATTTGATGATACTCAAAAGAACTATTGAACTGTAAGTGAGTGCTATATTAAAATGACCAATCTGAAGTAAATATCAACAGACCACATTTCTTTTTTTTCTTTCTTTCTTTCTTTTCTTTTCTTTTTCTTTTTCTTTCTTTTCTTTTTTTTCTTTTGGTACAGGGGATTGAAATCAGGGGCATGCAACCACTGAGCTACAACCTCAGCCTTACTTTGTATTTTATTTAGAGGCAGGGTCTCACTGAGTTGCTTAGTGCCTCACTTTTGCTGAGGCTGGCTTTGAACTTCAAATACTCCTGCCTCACTCTCCCTAGCCTCTGGGATCATAGGCATGCACCACTGCCCAGCAACAAGCCACATTTCTTAAAAATGTTGTCAAAGTGATAAGGAATAATCTTGTTTGGCTGTAATTGTTATTACCTATACATAAAGCCAAATTATCATAAGGGGTAGAAGACAATTGCACTATAAAAAATTGATATGATCAATTTTAATTTTATTTAAATGTGCTCTAATTGGCACTAATGAATTGCTTTTTTCCTATCTTCAAATAATTTGATATAGCATGATATTAATTCTTCACAAGTCACCATTTCCTTGCTATTTTCCTCTCATAACAAACTCCTTATTTTCCCTTTGGTTATGAGCTACAACTAAAATCTATTGAAGGAGTTAAAACCATTTCCTTACTATTTTCCTCTCATAATAAGCTCCTGATTTTCCCTTTGGTTATGAGCTACAGTTAAAAATCTATTGAAGGAGTTAAAACCTTTGATATAAAAACCTAGTGTAGTTCAATTTTTTTTTTCTTACTGAGCACTGATATTTTTTTGCCTTGGGGAATCATATTCTTCAATTGATCTAGAAAAATTTCAGTAACTTTCTTTAGAAATAGAACTTATTATTGAATGACAATATTGTTTCAGAATCTTATGCCTGTACAAGAGAGGAAAAAAAAAAACAACTTTGTTTTCCTCAATCCAGAAGGAATGTATTTTAGTACAAAGCTTTGAATTGCTAACCTTTCACTTAATAAAATAGATAGGCATCTTCAACATTCAATGGCATTATATTTAAACACTCTTTTAAACTAGTTTTCTCAGAAACTCTCAGATTGTTTGCACCAAGAATGTGGCTCTAATGAAGATGCCTGATGCAAAGCAGTGTTGTACAATACATTCCATTCCTGATGATCTGTGCTACTTTTTTTTTAATAGTAGATACTTCTGTCAATTTTAATTTTATCATGGTTGAAAACAAAATGGTGTGAAGGCTAAGCAGATGATTGTCACAAACAGAGGAACACAAATAAAATTTATGGGAAATTTTCCAGTCTGGTAGCAGAAAAGGGAATTAGTCACCAAACTCACTTTATTTTTCATGAGTATTTATGTACCAAATCTTTTCTATTACATGAGAAATATAATCATATTTTCAAAATCAAACAATTTATAAGACACTTAACTTAATTGCTAATATGCCTGTTTATAAGCATCTAGTAAATGTCAATAGTTTGCACTGATTTCCTTATGTATAGATAAAAAGAAAATATATACAAAGATCTATATCACAATAGAATGGGTTTAGGAAATGAGAAGTTTATATTTATTCTTGTATTGTTAAGCAATCTTTCTCTTCAACTGAACTATGATTCATTCAAATATATTTTAGAAGGAAAATAATGCATATTTGTATTAATGCAGAAGGGTGGGGGCAGATATTTGAGTGTTTACTAGCCTCTTTTTCTTAGAGTAACTTATTCAAAATGTAAATGGATACATTTCTTGAATCTAACCTTTGAAGAATGTAGATAAAATCAGTGAAAATCGCATGCATTTTTCAAGTTTAGAAAAGAAGTAAGAGATGCCAATAGTTGTTCTATGTTTTATAAGTTATTGAGATAATTCCCATATGCTAATATAGAAAGGCATGAACAAATTGTATTAATTTAGATATTTCTGATACTGTATGTAAATTGGCTCAAGGAACTTATGGAAGATATTCAGTTGTCAAGATATGCTAAATTAAGGTGACTTTTCATATACTCCTGAAGTATATTAATTATCTTCTAACAGAATGTTAGGGTCTATAAACAAGTCAGGATGGCACCTGGCATTTTGCCAGAGGGAGTGGTTTGTGAAGTAATGCCAGCGAGCCATTAAGTGTGGAGATTCCTTATTGGTTGACTGCTATATCTAGTTTATGTTAATTAAGATAAGCTGTGTGGAATGTATATATACCCCTCCTGTCCTACAATAAATAACTTCCACTCCTGCTGTATCAATCTACACAAATTGCTCATCACCTTCCGGTTATTTTGCTGCAGCCAGACTGCAGCAACAGAATAGTATAAACCTCAAATATGAAACATAGCTAAGAACCTAGGTGTAAACGTCTAGAGCATTCGGGTCCCTGGGGAAGGGTCACAAAATAACCAGGACACAGGGGATGCAGAGCCAAGGCAGCAATTGCAACTGCATGCTGAGGTTTATTTGCAAGTTCCTTTTATATTCTTCTTCTAACAAAGCAAGCAATTCTTCAATAACACTTCACCCACATTGTCCAAATATCATGCCTCAGGGTATACACAGAGCTAAATTCATATTGTTCCTGTTTATTTGATAAGTACCCTCTTAAAGTTCTTTGTAGACATTATCTAGTCCCCTGACACTGTATTTGTTTCTTCAGAATGTACTGTTCCCAGAACAAGTATGCAGGAAGCTTTTTCCTCTTGGCCAAACCATGCAGAACTTGTGACTTGCGATAAGAGGAAGATAACTTTTCTTTCTCCTAGCTGAGGTTTGCCTCAGCTGACCTAAATCACAGCCACAGCTCTTGCAAAATGTCAGGCCTGAGGGAGCTAAACTCTGCACACTCAAACCCCAACACCTAGGGTCACTTTAAACTGGCCGTTTGCCAGGTTCCATCCATGTTCATAAGGATCTCCAGACTCCTGTCACTGTTCTTCAGAGATGAACCTCAATGACAAATGCTGAAACACGACTGTACATCATCTACTCTATAGAGACTTGTGGTGCGAAGCAGCGAAGTCTTTAGGGACATGTAGACCTATAAATTAAATATATTTACCTGAAAAAGTGGAAAAAATCCATGTGTATCAATTGTGTAACTCACATGAGGACTTTTTAGGATGTAGTATTCCAAAAAGAGCATTCATTTCTTAGAAATTTTATTGTATTGATTAATTCTTGTGGAGATCTATATAAAATGTACAAGTCATACTTAATTGCTTCTTACAAAAATATGGATACAAATTGCCTGTGTGAAATTAGAGATGAAAGGGATACTATGTAGAAATCATTTGGAATCATAATTGGTTATGACAAAAACCAACACTAACTTCTACTTTTAATTAGGATAGAGTAATTTAGAGTAAACAAAGTCCTCTCTTTGTGAATAATTTGAGAAGATGGTAATTTAAAACAATTCTTGTTAATTGACATCTGAAGGCTGAGAAAAGCCAATATTACTGTGAGAATGGGATCAGAATTGATCCTTATATGTGGTTTTGCCCTGGAGGGGAGGTCTTGTCAATTCTGGATTCGGGTTAAGAGGCTATGAATCTAGGTTTCACCAGGCAGAGCTGCCGTTATAGGATGGATAAGATTTCAGAACCTTAGGAAGAATTTCAGGGAGAAAATATAAAGCTAGAAATATTAAGAGATGGCGCTTCATGGCTAGTTTTTCTCTTACCATGAAACTTTTCCACAGAGACGGAGAACACTGGATTCAGATGACATTTTATTGATCCCCTTGCACTTGCTCATTAACTGTAGTCAGCAGAGTTTCTTCCTTTACAGAAGCTGTTATAAGACTATCACAGCATTAGATGCCAAGGAGGGAAATCCTCAATTTTGGCTTCACTACCACTTGGCGTCTTGATACATTTCATATTAATTTACTGCTTCAACAAAATAGCACAATCCAGATGCCTTTAAACAACAGGAATTTATTGTCTCAGAGTTCAGGAAACTCAAAGTCTGAGACAAAGCAGTGGGTAGGGCTGGTTCCTTCCCAGGACCTACCTGTTCCAGACCTCTTTTGGCTTCTGGTGCTCTACTGGCATTTTTTTTTTTTTTGGTGTTCCCCGGCTTGTAAATAGCCTGATGTCTGTCATTGCATACATGTGGCATTTTCCTTGTGTATCTGTCTCTGCAAAAAAATGTCTCCCCTCTAAAGGGATATCTGTAATATTGGATTATGGATTAACTAATGACCTCATTTTAAGTTGATTACTTCTGTTAATACCCTATTCTGAGTAAGGTCACATTTCGAGGTACTGGATCAAGTTAGGACCTCAACATATCTTTTCCCCCCATATTTTTATTTGTGCACTGTATTTGTACATAATGGTTGGATTCATTGTTACATATTCATACATGCACAAAACATAACAATATTACTTGGCCTATATCATTCCCTACTATTCCCTCTTTCCTTTCCTTCCTCCCTTCCTTTGGTTCCTTTCCTCTACTCTACTACTCTTCCTTCAATTTTTATAAGATCACTCTCTGCTTCCTTTTCTTTTTCCTCTCTAGCTTCCACATATGAGAGAAGATACACAACCCTTAACCATCGGAGTTTGGTCTATTTTGCTTAACATAATCGTCTCGGGTTCCCATCCATTTTCCTACAAATGACATAACTTCATTCTTCTTTATGGCTGAATAAAACTCCATTGTGTATAAGCACCATGTCTTCATTATCTGATCATCCACTGACTGCCATGTAGTCTGGAATCAGCATAACTTTCTGAAGGAACAGGTATCTATCCATCACAGGGCTCTGATTGGCAGTCTCTGACTTTTCTCCATTCTTCCTTCATAATTGCTGATATTATTACAGTCTTGCTGATGGAAAGTGGCACCACACTTCATGGGCCTCTTTTGGTGTCATCATAATAGTATATGATTTAGTTTTGTTACAGAGTTTTTAGTGAGTTTCATCATGCCTAATTACTCTGTATGAGAATACCTTGAAATTCAATAACTATAACAACACCATACTGCTGTTCACCTCCTAGTTACTTTTTTTTTCTTACTGAGCACTGATATTTTTTTGCCTTGGGGAATCATATTCTTCAATTGATCTAGAAAAATTTCAGTAACTTTCTTTTTAACACATTTTCCCCCTCCATTCTATAATTTTCCTTAACAAATCCTTACAAATGGTTGGGTGAGGATATTTGGGTTATTTTCCCTACCTGTAACTTCATTCCTACATTTTCCTTCTCTTTATTTCTCTACTTTTTATACAAATAGATTTGAAAATTTCTGTCTTTCATATCAGTATTCTCTTTCCATATTAAGACTATAGTTTTATTTATTATTCCATTACTGTATTTTCATCATTCCCACAAAATTATTTTTTAAAAACATAACCCCTTTTTAACTTAAAACCTTTCATAGTGTTTTTTTTTTCTTCTTAAAAGTTTGGAATTTACACCATTATTTTACCTGTTTCTCAAATACTACACTCTCTGTATTTTTTTGATTGTATTACATCCTGTTATGTCATGTTGGGTTTGCACTGCAGGGCATAGAATTTTCTAGTGAATTTTGTAATGTTTTCTGGGATATGAATTTATGTGAAGGGTTTCATATTCTCTATTCAATATTTTTTACCAGTTACTTTATCCCAAGGTCTTTGGAGTTCTTGCCTCCCAAATAAATCTTCTGTCAACAGTTTTGCTTCAGCCCTGCCTCTGTCTAGTCTTTAAGTGTACATTTCGTTCTTTTTCTGGAAATAAGCAACTGCTGTGGTTTGTATCATGTCACCCAAAGGTCTATGCATTAATGGCTTGAGCCTGGGGGTGGCACTCTTGGGAACCTAATAGGTGGGACACTGGGAGGGGGTGTCTCAGGTCACTGGGGGCAAGTTCTTGGGAGGAGCTGTGGCCCCTGGTGTCCTTCTTTCACTTTTTCATGACACAGTCAACAGGTGAAGAGTTTTGTCACACACTTCACAACAGTCCCAAAGCAACAGTCCCAACCAATACACCAAAACTTCCAAAACTGTGAGCCAAACTATATCTTTTCTAAGCTGATCATCTCACAGATTTAGGATAAGTAGCTTACAGCAAACATAAATTTCCTGCTAAATCCTCGGTGAATGTGTGGAGACTTTTTTTTTTCTGGTTGTGCTTCAGAAACATAGCTATTCTACCACTGCAAACAAGTAGCTCAGAGTCATCTTCTGGTTCCAATGGTACATATTCCCATAAGGAGTCACTTAGGCATTAACACACTAGTCATTGAAATCAGTATCTTATCCCACTCTTTATAGGACCTGAGTCATTATTGCAAATGTAAAGACTTAAATTTCCTTTTAGTATGTGTTTATAGAAATATATGTCTTCTTTTTACACATGAACATATGTTTTAATAGACTTTTGAAAAATTATGTCTTCAGAACTTGTTTGAAGCCGACTCTAGAGTTTAAAAATGTTCTAGCACTACTATCTTGTCTCAAAATTCCAATGATGTTTAGGGGATTTTAAAAGTCCTCTACAGTTAACAAGCATAGGGATTTTCCTCTTAAAAACTGGACCAAGTATTTGCCGTTCTCCTGTTTATCTCAGGTTGAACTAAAACAGATTACCTTCTTACACATAAAGCATATCTTAAATTATTGTTCTGTATCTGATTATTTATCTGTCTCAGAAATATTTCAGTATAACCTCTCAGTTAGTTTAAACATGAATTTGACTATTTCTTTGTCCCAGGAAGACAAAGAATCTGTGAAGGCAAGATAAAGCACTTTCTAGGTAAACACTATAGAGATGAGCACATTTTTTTCTTCTCTAGGTCACTTGCCCAGATGGATCACCACACACATCCTAAATATTCTTTGGCACAACCAAATGTGGCTTAGTCATAGTTTCAGGAATGAAACCCCTAGAGAACATCCTTTGAACATTAAAAAGGTCACAACTCAGAAATGTGGCTTCATGTGAATTTTCACTAATGGTTGTATAAAATTGACAACATTATTACATTTATGAACATCTTGATTTATCTTAAAATGCTAAATTATAATTCATAAAATAATTTTAAAGAATTTAAAATCCACAATTTCAAATAGCATAGTTTTTAGGTTAAGAAGAGTATATTTGTAGTCATCAGTTCTGTCTTCATATGAATACATTTTTCATTCAACTTTTTCTTAAAATAAATTTTCATGTAGAAAATTAAAAATTTTAAATTAGTCCAAAAATAACATAGTGGTAAATAAATGATAGTATATGCCAAGGTAATGTCAGGTTTAATTTTAACAAGCTTGAAGCATTTATTTAACTATCTGCCTACTTGCCTTAACAATGTAGAAAAAATAAATGAAATCACATTGATATCAGTGAATCATAAAAGATAAGAACAGACTTTCAGCAAAACATTTTATTGCTTCAAATACTCTAGGCTAAACTTAGTCTAGATCAAGGGAGTACAAGACTGTAGGAACTTATCAAGTGTAAGTCTATGGCATATATATCAGAATGTTGGCTAGAACAACAACACAAAAGACCATTTTTTTTATATATTAGCCTGAAAATACTATTGTAACTCATCATATACTGTTGAGCCAGTACCATGAAGTTCACATCAGCCATAAAGCAAACCAAATATCCCCAGTTTATATAAAAGCAGTTGTTCTGACAACTATCTTATTCTTACACCAAACATGTTTATTTGTGTGTGGATTTTTCTTTTAGCAAGTTGACAGACATTCTCTTTGTCTGAATAATATTGGCAATAAAAAGGACCAATTTAAGTGAATATCCTTAGAGAATATAGTTGCAAAGTAAATAACTGATATTTTGTTTTGTATTTATCCTAAAAAATAAGATGAAAAATGAAAGTCAGTAAAAAACATCAATTATTTAGCAAAATATAGTTTATATTATAATGTGTTAATTTCAAAATTAGTTTTTATATATTATATATTATCAAGTAGTTTGATATAATATCCTGAGATTCAAACCTGACTTCTACAAAAATTATCAAGAGGAATGTTTTTGCAAAGTTATCAGAAATCTAATCTAATTTATAATGAAAATGATTAATCTTTTGATATTCAAACTGGTCACTGAAGTATCTACAATAGTTTTATTTGTTTCGGTTACTGAGCTTTCTTTAACTATACAGTACAACTGGCCACAGACTATGCCATTACTGTGCTTTTTGTCTGTTGTCCCTTAAGTGTTGGAGCTGAGTCTCAAACTATACTGGCCAGGTTTGTTGATAGAGGGCTTCCTCTGGGCACTGCCAGTAGGAAACATTGGTAAGAAATCAAGGCAGAAAGAAGAGAGAAACTTCTGTCTAACTGCTAAGTATGAGTTGCTGGAGTTTGCCTGGTGGCAACAAGGGCAAAATAATTATAGTTTCCTGTACCTGAGCAAAGGCTGCACATTGCTCTGCACCTCTACCCCCATGATTGCTGCCCTTTTTTGGGTGGATTCAAACACAGAGGTTATAATGTCTCCAAAGACAAATGGCAACAATTGCAAGGAAAGTTCCCAGTTTCTCAGTTACCTTTTCTTCCTCTTTGCTCCTTCAATGACTTCTCATTTTGCAGTTGCTCTTGCAGTCCAATCAACAAATTTGAGAAATGTTCTCAGGGTTAAATTCTACAAATTGAGCAGAGTGACCTTTTCTGGACCCCACTGAAATAGGGATCAAAGTATTGAATGTGATGAACAGGCATGAATTCTTACATTAAGTATGGCAGACATTTACAGTAGACACTTTAAAGTGAGCAGTTAATTAGAGAATATTTTGTTATAAGAACTACTTTTTTGTTTTCCTAACAACCATTTCCATTAGTACTATGGAACTAATATGATGAATTCTTAAGACATCAGGGATGTCCTTTAAACTGATTGAAGGTTATCATAGAGAAATCATTTTGGGTAAAATGTGGATGTTATAGACTGAATTATGTCCCTCTAAAATACATATATTGAAGGCCTTAGCTCTTGCACCTCATAATGTGATTGTATTTGTAGATGGGTCCTAGAGAGAGGGGTGTGGAGAATGAGGAAGGGTTACATGGAGAAATGGCCATTCAAGGAGAGAAACCCAACTATCAACTTCTTGATCTTGGACTACCAGACATCAGAACTATTAAAAATAATAACTAACTTAAGACACTCAATCTGTGGTATTATTATGGCAAAACCAGCAGTCTTAAAACAATGGGTAAAAGTAAAATAAATAGTTTTTTTCTGCAAATGTTCATTGTGATTTTTTAAATGAGATTCTGCTATGCATTTTCCAAATTGTTCCCTTTTCTCCTTTTTCCTTCTCAAAGAGGAACCTCTTGCAGAAAGAAGGCAGAGCAATCTGTCTAAAGGTTATTAGTTCAAGCTATAATAAGTATACCATAAACTAGATGATTTAAATAACAAGTGTATTTCTCATAATTCTGGAGACTAGGGATTACAATTGATGTGCTAGCATGATCAGGTTCTCCTAAGGAACCTCTTCCAGGTTTGCAGATTTCTGTCTTCTCACAGTATCTTCACATGGTGGAGAGCTGAGAAGAATGTGACCACTCTGGTGTCTTTGCTTGTAAGAGGCAATAGCACCATGATAAAGGGTCTACTCTCAAGATCTAATTACCTCCCTAAAGCCTCACGTCCTGATCCTATCCCAAAGTGGGTTTATTTTCAACATGTGAATTTCAGGAGGACACATGCAGGCAGTCCATAAACAGCACTGCCCTAAACAAGTTTGCTCATTGACTCATTTTCTCTTCCATTGCTTATTCTTCAACTTCTTTAATAAACTGTTCAAGGCTACAATCAAAACACTGAGGGTACTCCAGGTGAACTGGGCTGCACAAAATAATCACACAGAGACAGATAAATACCTTTTTCTTGGGGTCTTATGATGGCTACTCTGACCTTAGGGGTCTGTGGAAAGAGAGGGCACGTGCTGAACTCTTTTATTGGGGAGAAGCCATTCAAATGAGGCAAGGGGTCAGGTTTCAGAGAATCGAGTCTAGCTTCCTGATGTCTACTGTCAGCAGGTTGATTGACTACTAGGGAGGCCATGCTCATCTCATGAGCTATGTCGGGGTCATAGGTAGAATTAGTGAAAAGACCAGAGCGAGGCCCACCCAAATAGAGCGACAACAAGGGTTCAGTTCACTTTGTGCGCTCAGTGCTCATAGTTCACACTCACACAGCCTGTGGCTGGCTTGCCACATCTCCACATTCTCATCACTCAAGGCTAAGGGGCACTCGGTTTCTATGTGGCAGCTCCTGACAGCTAAGTCTCTGAAATCCAACCAGTATTGTTTATGTTTTCATCGTTGTAGCAATGGGCAGGCCAGTGGAAGTTCTAATACAGTCTCAGACAATTTCTACATCAATTTCTCTCAAATGTGAGGTTCCATCAATGAGCCTGGCTTCATGACTCCCTTATTTCCCTCTCAATATATACCACAACAAATCACAAATTAACAGGAAGCCTTAGAAAAACAAAATGGCATGTTTAACATCATTTCAACATAATTGAATCTCAAAAAATACTTTCTCTGGTAACTTATTCTGAAATATAAATCCATCACATATTTGGAAGATTCATCTCTTCTGTTCTTTGGAAAGAACAGTGCATAATTTTTTTATTGCTATAACAGATTACCTAAATAATGCTAATAAATTACCCCAAAACTTTTTGTTACTTAGACCAACCAATATTTATTATCTATAAGTGAGGAATTTCAAAGCAGCTTAGCTGATAGTTGGGACTGAGAATTTCTCATGACATTTATTCCAGATGTTTTCTTCAGAGCTTCAGACTTCAGAGGCTTGCTGGGGGATAGAGGATCTATTTCCTAACTCACCGACATGGCTGTCTTTAATGACCTACCCTCAGAAGTGACATATAATCATTTCTGGTATATTCTATTGGCCAAAAAGATAAGACATAATGCAATGTAGGGGGGACTTTATTGTACAAGACTGTGGACACTGGGAGGTCATGATCATTGAGCCATTTTGGAGGTTTTCTACCAACGTTAAGAGAATTGGAACAGAAATTGCCGAATTAAATTTTGATACAATTACTAATATGTCCCTTAGGCTTTTGCTTTAAGTATTTTGTCAATATAACCCATGTGTCAGGACATTTAACTCTGTGACTCTTGATTTTCTCAATACTTTTGAGCAGTTCTAATAATTTTCTATCAATCATAAAAACACAATATCAAGTTTTGTTCAAATTTGTGAGAAAAATAGAGGAAGTACTAAATAGATACAAGGCAAGTAGGAATTTGTCTTATAATATTAAATATTCACACATTTACATTTACTTCACACTTTTTGTGTTTAAGAATATTATTTCATAAAGTCTGGAAAATGAACAATAAACTTATTTATTAGACAGTACATATTTTACTACTTCTTATGACTGGAATAATTAAATACAGCAAAAGAAAATACTTTCCTCGTGAGAGTAACCCCTATAATTTGTAACTATCAGGTAACTTCACTGAGTCAATCTCAATTACAGAAGTCGATGGCAATCCCAGCCAATGCCTCATCACACATGTAATTGCTTCAGCTGCAATCTCAGTTATTTTTTATTTCTGCCTTTCCCTGTATTAGTCAGATTTTCATTGCTGTGACCAAAATACCTGACAAGAACAACTTAAAGAGAAGAAGTTTATTTTGGCTCAGGGTTTCCAAAGTTCAATCTGGGTCCAAGATGAGACAGAACATTGTGGTAAAGGGTGTGGTGAAGGAAAGCTTTTCAAATACTGGTAGCCAGTAAGAAGAGAGAGGGAATGAAAAGCCAGGGATCAGGATAAAATCTGCAACATCATATTCTCAGTTACCTATGTCATCCAGCTATACCCTACCTGTCCAGATTCACAAATATTCCATATAAATTGTTCTACTGACTAGACTACAGCTTTCATAATCTAATTATTTTACCCTGAACACTCCTGTGTTTTCTTTAACATGAGCTTATTGGGGACACTTCACATCCAAACCACAATACTCCCTATCCTCCATAGCCAATTAATGAGCAAATTTTGTTGATTCACCTTCCAAATCATATGAAAAATTCATCCACTTTTGTTAGTCTTCATCTTTTCCTCCAACTCCATATCATCAGAATCCCTTGCCTGATCTCGTGTATCCTTGCTTACTCTTTAAAAATTCCCAGTGGCTTCTCATTACATTTGGATTAATATCCAAACTGCTTACAGTGATCTTTTGGGTTGTACATGATATTTACAGGATATGGCCTCATTTCTCTTAAAATTCCAGACCCACTAGTCTTCTTTCATTTAAAGCATTCAAAGGAAGTGGTTTGATTTTTATTCCTTAAGTTACCCACACATGCATACTGTTCTCTTTGACATAGCCTATATGCCTACTGTTCTTATGATTGCCTTGGCTCATACTTCAATTTTTAATATAAATATTATGTACTCAGAGAGGATTTTTCTGAACTCTTCCTTGATTCAAAAAATAAAAATGCTGTTTTTAGCAGCACATTTTTCAACAAAATATTTCTCTGCCTTATTATTCTCTATTACAGGAAACCCCACTTTATTATTTTGTTTATCCATTTGTCCATTTTCCCATTGATATCCAGTATGTGGAAATACTTTAATTTTCCTGCAAACTTGGTGCATATTACACTGTCCTATTTATTTTTAAATATGTATTTGAATAAATAAATATGCAACCAAATTCATTACAAAGTATTATTGAAGTTGAATAATTGAGTAGTTTCTTCTCATCAGCTCTTTACAGAGCCAGACTATTTGATCAGTTAGTCTGAAACATTCCTTTTCTCTCCCAACTGCGCACACCTTAAGTAAGCGTAGAGTTTTTCAGATTTCACCCAGGTTTTTCCAAATTTTACTATTTACCTGTTTCAGTTTTCAACATAGAAAGTAGTTGTTTATTGCTGCAAATTATTTTAAGTAATTAAAATATTTTACTGGAAGTCAAAAAACCTAAATGCTAACTGGTCTGGAAAGCCAAAAGTAAAATCAACCAATTGATCAATAAATAACTTTAACTTATAAGGACAATTTGGAGATGAAGCAATTTCCCTGTGTTCTGGAGGTCAGTTAGTCTTCTTAAAATGTTTTTATCCACTGCCACTAATGTGACATTTGAGGCACTAACAACATTTTCACATAGCAGGAAATGAACCAAATGGAAACTAAATAAAAGGTAATAACCACAGTCCACCATTTACAAGACTCTTTAAAAAGCTTTAGGGTCTTTAATACTCCAGAGCAAACCAAAAATCACATATGCTTTCAACATTTCAGAAACAGCAGACCCAGCAGGATGAAGTGTATGTATACCTCATTCCTGGATGACCCGTAATCAACAACTGTATCAGAGTTAAAGAAAATGACTGTCTCATGGCAAACACATATGAGATGATGCAAGCCAGTGAATTTAGAACATAAAAATTCCTAATCAGGAAACATTTCAATAATTTAACTATTTATGGCAACTTTGTGGGTTATAACCATTATAAAATCATAAGAACAATGAATTTATAGAGCAATAGAAAGAAATTTTCACTTTTTCCAGAACCACAACTTACACTGATAGATTTATATGCATATTTATTATTTGCTTATTCTCATTCTAAATCATATGTATAATTTTAAAGTTTTTGAAATAGAAACTTAAAGAAAATAAATTATCTCTTTCATATCCTCACAAATAGTTTTACTCTTAATGTTACTCTAGTAAGTCTCATAATGACTTCCATATATATTTGATATGGGGTCTGTAAAGGATCATACTTTGACTTAGTTCATTCAGTTAAATAGATGGACTTATTGTCTGCCAATCAATACCTAACATTAACTGTATGCCTCTTATATGCCTTGTGCTTTGTTATGATCTGTGTGAAATTCAGTCAGATTTATGCCCCTTTCTCTTCTTCCTAGTAAGGAATCAAGCAGGAATAAATCCGAATACCACAAGAACTCACATTCTTTGTCCTAGTGGCTCCTGAAAAATTTCGTTTTCTATGGAAGTAATTCTACTTTCTGACTATCTCACAGTGAATACACAAGAAATGATGCAAGAGCTGACCTGGATCAAAGTCACATTCTCCCATCTCTGTTGTTTCTAGAACACCTCCAGAACAGAAAGGGCCTTGTGTTGTCACCTGGAGAAAACATCCATTGTGATCCTGCCTTATTTATTAGGTTGTGCTAGCAACACAATTTACCTTTAGATCCTTTTAGTTGAACATGGCTGAGGGCTTCCACTACACTTTTTAATACAAGGAGAATTTAACTGGATGATAGAAAAGTCAGAGCTAAAATGTATGGTATCACATTGAACTAGACTGAAAATCTGAACCAATCTGACTCTAATATTGACTTTATATCAACATCATCCTTAAAATTATGGTTTACATAGTATTAAGATAGGAACCCCCTATATAACATTAATAATATATATTGGTTTAAATGGGGAATTTCATGTTATTCTATAGATATGTTTTGCCACTTTAGCAGTTCACATTCAAAAAAATGATGCTTAAATTATAAGATTTTTCATTGCGAATATTTCAACATATTAACTATGAGGATTTGTCAGGTTGGCTTTTGTTTGTTTGTTTGTTTGTTTGTTTCAGGTTAATGAAACATCCAAATAACAGGAGGAAGAAAGATATTCCCTTCATCATTGTCAGAAACTAGGTGGAAGACTTGACCCATTTAAACAACAAAAACCAAAAAGCGATCTAGACATAGCTTTCATTTCTCTTAGAGGCTTATTAAAGATAACAACAGAAGTATTTGTTTACAACTGAAATACTAGGAGCATAATGAAATACACTCCCAAGGATGCAATCAGTCAGGAAACATCTTGCACAGGAAATCTCTGTGGGATTTTCTGACATTGCTATGGGTCCTCTTGATTTCTCCGATGCCTGAAAACATAATGTAATCTGTGTTTAGGAGGCTTTCACTGATTTATATGAGAATGCTGATCTAACTCTCCTGGCTCAACATTTTGCTCATCAATACTGTTCTGTTATCTTTAACTAAAAAAACTTCAAACCCATGAGGTATTAATTTATCTGGATATTCTTTTGAAATGATTGTTAAGAAAAATGATGTGAAAATTACTTCTAAAACTGAAAATCAAACCAAAGAAAAATCTTAGATTTTAAGAGGAAATTTATAGAATTTGTACATTTGTGTTAGCACAAACTAAAACTTGAAGATATTTTTCTTAATTAGTGTGTTAGATAAAACTGTAAAAATGTTTCCCCAAGAGTTCTCACCCTGACACTAGGGACTCTGACTGTGAAAATGATATTTCATAGCAGAGAATATGGTATAATCAACACAAAAGATCTTTTGCAGATATAATTAAGATTGCTGATCAATTTACTTTAAAACAAAGTTATTATTTTGGATCTTCAGGTAAACCTAATCAAATTATATGGTACTTTTAAAAGTGAAGTGTTTTTTTTTTTTTTTTGCCTAGTAAGCACAGAAGAAATCACAGATGCTGTCTGGCTTAGATTGTTCTGCTGTTGCTGGCCAGTGATTGATGGAACAACATGCAAGGACTGGACAGTGACATCTAAAAGCTCAATGTGTGCTAGGGCAGAGGGACTTCTGCAACTCATGGAACTGGATCTGCTGATAATTAAATGAGCCTTAGAGGGAAACTTTATCTGGATTTATTACTCTCTCGTCTAGAGAAGAGCCCATCCTTCCAATACCCTGATTCAAGATAATAAATGAATGTTGTCTAAAGATGATAACTTTGTGACAATTGACATACAACAATACATAACACAAACATATTCTAAATTTACCCTTTCATTCTTTTCAAAAATTAATATAGATCCAATCTCATTATCCAAAATAACAAATTTTTATTTAATTTCCTTTGGAATGAGATAAATAAGAATTTTCTTCTATTGTCAAGTTGTCCAATAGCTATTAAGATATTTAGGATATTTTGATTGATGAAGCTTTGATAATTACTTTAAAATATGTCAGCCTACTGTAAAAGTAAGCAAGAATTTAGTATAAATGCTAGATTTTAACTTTTGTTTCCTTTTAATGTGCTGTGGAATGAACCCAGGACCCTGGGCAGGCCAGCCAAGCATTCTACCTCTGAGCGACACCTCAATCCCAGGCTTCAACTTGTAATGAAAAGTTTAAATGAAGCACTTTCATTTTGAAAGTTTTTTAGACATTTTTTACAGCTATTTTTCCTTTACCTTAGAGAAAATATGAGAAATGGTCCTTGTGAAATACATTTCTTTTTTTCAATTAAAATAATTATAGTATTAAATTTTTTAATGAAAAACCCAACTGTGTATTATATATATTTACTCTGAATTTTCTTGAATAAATTAATTTATAGCCAGGCACATAAGACAGCACTATTGATAATGTATTAACTCAATTCTAATGTTACTTATGTGCTGCCATTATGCTCTTTTGAAAAGTCAGTTCAAATTATAAATTATGTATAGTGAAGAGAATTTTACTTAGAAAGAAATCATCTATTTAATTCACAGAAGTGTTAATCTATTTTCAGCCCCTTAATTTTATTCTTCAAAGTTTTTTCTTTTGTTTCTTAGACTCAAACCTCTTTACTTTTGAAATAATTAATTAAATAATGCCTCAGAAATCTTAGTGAGATACTTATCACCTTTTAATCATTATTATAGATTTCTGAAATCCATCACACTTGAAGCTTTATATCCTTTGGATTAATACTGCTTAAAAGAGTTTGAATCAGCAAATCAAGTAATTAGTTAATTGTATCTTATAATAGTGCATAAATGTTTATTTCCCTTTCTGTGCTCTCTTTCAAATCAGGCTAAGATTTATGAGTAATTCCAGGAAGACCTTATCTACACAGCACTATTGGAGAGATACTTTAAGCCGTAATAAGTATTTCTATTCCTTCCATAATCTCCCTGTAACTCCTCTTTCTAGAAGAGTTTTTTTTGGGGGGAAGACATAAAATGTCATTTCATTCATTTATTTCTTCATCTATGCACTCACCTACACATTTATTCTCTATATAAATTTTTATTGAGCATTGATATAGATTGCTAGGGTTAAATTAATGAGCAAGAAATATTTGCTGCAATTCTATTCCATTTTATACATTACAAAATTGATTATAATACTATATAATACATGCTAAACTGACAGATGACTAGAAGGTGATATGGGAACATAAATATTATCTTAAAGTTTTAGAAATGCTTCTATAAGAGGTAAAATCTTAAGATTATCCTTAAGAAAAATAAAAGTTATGTAAGTAAAAAATAATTACATTTCTTTCTTCAATATTTACTGGGGAAGAACAGAACAAACTCTAGGTGTAGAAGGTAGAAGAAGTTAGAGACAGTATGCTACCGCAGAAGAACAGGAAGCTTGGTATCTTTGAGGAATATACAGAGCCATTTGGTTCATATAGCTGAACCATGGAATATAAGGGAAGATTTGAGGTTAGGGGAAAAAAGCCAAAAACCCAAATAGAATAGCCATACAGGAGGGATCTTGCCATGTTAAATTTAGAGTGCATATTTTACACATACCATGTAACAAGTTATCTTATTGTACCTATTTCGATTCTGATCACACTGTGAAAACTTATCAAAATGAAATTTCTTATGAGATAGAAAAAAATTGAAAGTTACACTAAATGTATCCTTAAGCAGAAAAATTATTTTAATTCATTTTGGAAATGTTTGCTCATACCAATATTAATTAATTTGCTTATTGAATGACTCACAAATGCCAGTAATGGGAAAGTAGTTTGTACTGAAATAAACTTTTCATAGATAGAGATGAAAATTCTCAATAATATATTTTAAATTTATTTGAAGACACTAGAGAGCAAATAGGTAGGAAGAAATACAGAGGGGGATATGTGAATCAAATGAAATTTGAATTTATACATCTCTTTGTCTACATCTACCCTTTGTCCTCATGACTCATAACAGCTGGAACTTAAAAAAAGAGCCATAGAATTATTGATCTGGAAATAATACATGGAGGTTAGTATTGCCTGGGTAGCTGGTACAATATACAATCAAATATATAAGAAAAGACAGAGCTACAGAAAGTATAATTCCAAACATCTGGATATAAATTTCATCCTGATACTCAGCTCACTTACAAATTGAGTATTCTATGTAAGGTTTTCACCAGGGTACGATTGTTGATGTTAGCTGATTGGCTGAAAGAATTCAGTGGAGATTTCAGTACTCCCTACCTCCTGGCAAGAGAATCTTCAAAAATCAAACCCGGTAAATATACCTGTCTCTTAAACAAAAACTAATACTTTTTGAAGGAGGATAACAAAATTCAGTCTCTAAAATATATATTCCACCATGTGCAGTATATGATAAAACATTATTATGTAAATAAACTACAAAATGTGAACCATACTAGAAAGAATGTGGGTTAGTTGCAACAGAACATTCTACTTACTGATGATCAAGGAAACAGAAATTTGAATTGGATTAGGAGTTGTGAACATTAATTAAGCTAATAGAAATATGTTTAAAGACTTACACCAATAGATAACCTCATATAATCTAATATGTTGCCACATGATTTTTATCATATATGTCCACATAAATCAAATAGTGTTGTTTGGTACAAATATATTTTAACTATGAGAGAAGAGGTTTTTTTTTCTCATTGTTTTTGGACATTTTGCTCAATAATTTATTTAAATATTCATAATTGGAGCGATGTGTACATTTACCCAAGACTTCAAATTTCTCCATCCCCCACATATTACCTTATCTATTTCCCAGGGATAACCACACTGCTAGATTGTATCTCAACAAAAATGATAAGATGAGCATCCTGTAGGGCCCTGAGTGATAATTTTTTAGACTATGTATCTAAGAGTAGAATTCTCTGTCATAGCAAGTGTGGATGCTTAGTGAGTGAGGTTCAAGTGTTCTTTAGAATGGTTGCACCCATCTACACTGCTGTCAACAGCACATAAGACTTTCTCTATCTCCATGCATTCACTAATACTTGGCATTATTCTGTTCTCTAATTTGTTTCTATCAAATAGATATGAAGGTAAGTCACACTGTAGATTAAATTTTAAAATGGGCATGCCTCTATCCATATGCATGTTAGCCTTCAGGATTTCCTTCCTCTAAATTAACTGTTAATAAAATTTGCTAATTTTTTTAACAGAGTAGACTTTTTTGAATTGATATGTAGAAGCAACACAATTTTTTTTCAATTTTAGATATTGAAAATGTAAACCCCATAGAATAGAATACACAGAGACATATGCATATTAATACAGTTATCTCATCCTAGACAAAGGCGCCATAAACATACATTGGAGATAAGATAGCCTCTTCAACAAATGGTGCTGGGGAAACTGGAAATCCATATATAATAGAATGAAATTGAACCCCTGTCTCTCACCCTGCGTAACACTCAACTCAAAGTGGATGAAGGTTAGGTATTAGATCAGAGACACTGGACTTATTAGAAGAAAATGTAGGCACAACTCTCGAACATGTAGGCCTAGGAACCAAATTCCTCAACCAGACTCCTAAAATGCAAAAAGTAAAATCAAGAATCAATAAATGTAAATGGAATGATATCAAACTGAAAAGCTTCTTCACAGCAAAGTAAACAATCAAGAATGTGAAAGAGAGATCCTACAGAATGGGAGAAAATCTTTAGACCAGCACCTTAGATAAGTAATTAATTTCCAAGATATACAAAGAACTCAAAAAAAAAAAACACCAGAAAAGTAAATAATCCAATCAATAAATAGTCAAAGGAAATGAACACCTCACAGAAGAAATATGAATGGTCAAAAAATATATGAAAAAATGTTCAACATCTCTAGCAACGGAGAAATGTAAATTGAAACTACATTGAAATTCCATCTCACTCCAGTCAGAATGGCAACTATCAAGAATATAAGTCACAATAAATGTTGGAGAGTATGTTGGAGAAAGGTACTCTCATATATTATTTGTGGGACTGCAAATTTGTGAAACCACTATGGAAAGCAATATTCCTTAGAAAACTTGGAAGGGAACCACCATTTAATTCAGTTATCATACTCCTTAGTCTATATCCAAAGGACTTAAAAATAGCATAATGCAGTGATGCAGCCACATAAATATAGCAGCTCAACTTACAGTACCCAACAAACAACCTCGTTGTCATTCATGGATCAATGGATAAAGAAAATGTGAGATATATATATATATATATATATATATATATATATATATATATATATACACATACAATGGAATATTACTCATCCATTAAGAAGAATGAAATTATGGTGTTTGCTGGTAAATGGATGGAACTGAAATATATCATGCTAAGTAAAATAAGCCAATCCCCAAAAAAACAAAGGTTGAATATTCTCTCTGATTTGCTCTCAAATTTTGCTCACCCAAAACAAAGGAGATTAGGAAGGAAAATAATAGAAATCAATTGGATTAGACAAAAAGAAATGCAGGGAAGGGAGATGAGAGGGGAATAGGAAAGACAGTAGAATTAATTAGTGATAACTTTCCTAGCCTTGTATTTGAATACATTACCTGGGAAACTCCACTGATGGTACCACCACAGAGAGGGATGATAAACAGAATCAGTTGTACTCTATACATGTATAATCTGCCACAATGCATTCTACTTCCATGTATAACTAAAAGAACAACAACAAAAAAATGTAATTCCCAGTTGTTCATCTGCCTATCAAAGTTGTCCCATGGTATGATGTGTTGAATATAAAGCCTTAACTTTGATGTAATTAAAATTATATTTATATTGTTTGGTGATTTATTTCTGAAATTAAATTTTTGAAGTTTTTCTCAGCTCTAAGTAACAAAGATATTCTCCTAAATATTCTTTTACTAACTTTTCATTTTTACCTTTCACTTTGTCTTAGTCCATCTGTAGTCCAACTTGTGTGTCTAGTTTTGTTTTAATCAAAACTAAGAAATACTGGTGACCATCAGTTTTGTTCTAAGCTGAATTATGAATTCACATTTCCAGCCATGCAGACAAAGTGTCTTCCAAAAGTTTGTGTTTGTTCTCTTCCTTCCAGAGCTTTGGAGTGATTGCCATATCCATCAACAATTGTCTACAACCTCATCTTTTGTTACATAAATGAAATCAATGAAAATGTTTCTCCCTGTGGATAAAATATTGTCATTCAGTTTTTAAATTACTTGTTGGCTTCAAATTGCAAGCAAAGTATCTAGTGGTAAATGCTTCCTGGTAAGGCAGAGCCATGTTAGAGACAAAACAAACAAAAAAGCAAAACTCAAATACCTTATCTGGGACCACAAAACATTAATTTCACTCTACCTGTCCTTCCTTCTGATTCTAATTCCTTCTCTCTTGTATAACATGATTTATTAAATAAGAGTTTAGCAAACAAAGCAGGAAATTTGAATATAATACTTTAAGGGGGTTTTCAATTCCAAAAGATTAAACTGGAGCCTGAATTTTATGATTTCTTTGCTAATTATCAAGTATGTTAAAATTTTATACATCTTTTGGTGATAATAATACTTTGAAATTTTATCTTTAATCATATATTTTGTTCCATCCTGATATGCCAAAAATACTTTCACTTTTAATGTATAACTATAAATTTTATGACAAATATTACACTGATAATTTTGCCTGAAATGAATATTGAATGAATAAATTGTACAGTCTAAAGCATAGGAGATTTTCACTGTGATGAAAAAGACAATATTTTTCCTATCTAATAGTCTGTAAGCTTTTCCTTAAGGATTTGTAGAAAGAAATAAACCATAGGTAGTTTTATATTTACATTATCTGTACTTGGAATTTCCTTTAAGTATTACTGCCACTTGCATTTTCCATATAAATGAAACTTCTTTGATTTAGAATAAAATCTTATGTTTCCTTTTTTCTCTTGATACTTTATCTAGTCTTCTTTCACTTTTTCTAAGTTTAATGTAAAATTTTAGTAGATAAACTTTAGGCTAAGAAATATGTGTCCATCATGATATTGTTAGGATAGTCTTTGAGCCATCTTGCTGGAAAAATTTTTAAAAATAAATACCCAAGTCAATGTTGCAATTGAAATTTCATTAAAAAGCACATCGTAAAAATGGTGAGTTCTTTTTCAAACACAGTTTTATTATTGCTGGTTGAAAGCTTATCATGGCAAAATACCAATGCCCCTCTATTTCTTGAAAATGCAAATGCGGTACAGTATAAGGATCAATGGCTAACACACTAAAACTAAAGACTCCATTTGTACTGACACACAATTTAATGACAGCATTAATCCATCAAGGATTCTAAACCTTATGCAGAAAGAAAAATGGGGGGAAAACATTCTGAGATTGTAATGCTTGGTGTTATGGTTTGGATATGAGGTGACCTTCAAAAACTTAAGGGTTACCTAATATTTCAATGTTCAGAGGTGAAATATTTAGATTATGACAGCTATAACCTAATCATTTGATTAATGAATTTAGTGGATTAAAATCTGAAGACACTACTGTACTGGATGTAACTATGTTGGTAGGGTGTGGAGGAGGAAGTAGGTCGCTGCGGGGCATATCCTAAGGAATTACATGGTTAGTTCTTGTAGCCTCACTCTTTGCTTCTCTGGTGCTATGAGTAGAGCAGCTTTCCTTTGTCCTTCCACCTTATCTCAGATCCAGAGCAATGGAGTTGGCCGCCTATAGACTGAGACCTCTGAATTCATTTTCCTCCTCTAAGTTCTTGTCAAGTATTTTGGTCAAAATGAAGGAAAGTTTACTAACACACTTGGTCTTCAAATACTCAACCTTGACATAGGAGATTTTTTTTATTATAATATACACATACACACAAACACACTCTCATACAACAAAAATATTATTTCTTCAAAACACATTTAAAGTGTTCCAATATAAGTAATGATAATACTGCATTCATTAATGAATAAATGACTGAGACTTGGATTTCAGTGGTTCTTATTATCTGTGTAAGAAAATGGTTTAGGTGTTCAAATTATCACAGTTTCTTCTTAAATCAATAATAACCAAAATGACTATGAATGATTTAAACTACATGATCAAAGAAACTGTGGCGATAAGATTCTAGTGCTAATACATTGTGCAATTCAGAAAATTTTGGAGTTATGTGTAGATAAGCAGATTAGTAAGAAATAAAGGCAATGCATTTGGATTTAGAGTTTCATAAATATTTTCCCTGAAGAACAGTGGGGATTTATAAAGGATACATCTAAACAGTAGACAGTGCTCCAAAGATAATCAGGGCTTAGAAATCTAATTATAGAATATTCTTCAACTTTCTATGTTGAATTAAATTCCTGGAAGAAGATTTAATATACTCAACGCTTAAAAGCCATATTAAAACAAGCAAACAAACCAGAATCAACAAGCAAGCAAACAAACAAAAAAGCTTTGTGTGCTACTCAAGGAATTTTCCAGTTCCTAGTAAAACTGTGTGCTTCAAGGTCTTTATTATGCTTTTCTCCTGTAGAATTTCAGTTTCAAATTCAGACCCATCAATAATGGCAATGGTGTCTTAATCTTTGATTCAGAAGAATTTCTTTTATCAAAATCAGTCAGTCTCAAATTTTGTTAAAGAAATAGCCAAAAAAATGCTTAAAGTGTGCTTTTCTTCTATGATGGATAAACTTGTTCAATATTCTTTCCAATCCTCTTAAAGTTGGTGTTCTAAAACTGTTTCTTCAGATTCAGAACTGAAGTATGTGAGACAATTGGAAGGACGCAGGACATTTATTTTGCTAGATTTAATCACAGAAGTGATGAAATAACTCCACAGGCAGAAACTTCTTGACTCCACAGCTTAATACAGCAATGATACCATTTTTTCTGTATCATATCTCTGGTCCCAATGCTGATAGCATTCCTCTCTTGCACAAGTCATTCCTGATGTATCACTGGCAGCTTTCCCATATGTGGCTGTAGAAGAAAAGACTGGGCAGGGCTCAGTTTCAGTGTGTTCACCCTAAAACTTTCTCCTCTGGCCCCTTCAAGGGTTTTGTGTTCAACCATTAAAACTTTCTCCATCACCTAAACCACACATAGGTTTGGGATATATTGTACCTTTATTTGTGCATACATTCTTGTGGGTTTTAGTTGATTTCTTGTAGTGAATAGTTTTTAGATAGTTTGTGTTTCATGGGAATTCCATTTAACATCCTTAACTTATTTCCATCCTGTTGGATGGGATAACAATTTAACTTCAAAAATGTACAAAACCCTTCTCTCATACAACTCCTTGTTCTTCTCTCTGTATCATGTAGTTTTTTGCAAATTACATTTCTATATCGTATGCTAAATAATAAAGCTATAATGATATTAGTTGCACTTGTCTTTTAAACCATTTAGGAAATAAAAGTAGAGTCACAAACTAAAAATGCAACCCCAGCTTCTAATCTTACTTGAGTATATTTACCTTACTGGAGACGTCCTTTTCATCACACATTTCTGATTTATTGTTTGGGTTTCCTTCATTTCAATGTGGAAGATTCCCCTTAGCATTTCTTTCCCTCAGTCTATAGTTAACAAACTTCCTCAGTTTGTTCTTATTTAAGAATGGTGTCAAGTTTTCTTTACTCTTTGAAGGACAGTTTTGGCAGATACAGAATTCTTGGCTGACTTTCTCTGTGCTCTTTTGGTACATAGCCCATGTCATCTGTTACATCTGGCCTCTGTGATTGCTCATGAGGAATCACCTATTAATCTTATTGCAGATTCTTTATACCTGATGTGCAGAAGGATTTCTCTTGTGTTGCTTTCAAGATTCTGTTTCCCTGTCTTTTGAAATTTTAATAATAATGCGTTTGATGTAGATATCTTTGAGTTTGTTTCACCTAGAGTCTCTTAGATGTGTATGTTGATGTCTGTCACCAATATGTTAGGTTTTCAATCCCGTTTCTCTCACTGTTCCTTTTCCCCTGACTCACTTCTTCTTCTGGAAGTCTCACGTACAGGCTTGGCTATTCTTGGTGGTGTCTCACAGGTCCTCTACACTCTACTCAATTTTATTAACTTTTTTCCTGCTCCTTGGACAGGATTATTTCAATTTTTGCATATTCAAGTTTATTGATTCTTTGATCCACCACTCAAATCTGCTGCCAAACCCCTTTAATGAATTCTGCATTTTATCATCTACTTTTCAGCTGTGAAATTTCTGTCTGGATCCTATTTTATAATTTTTATCTTGGTATTGATATTTTTCATTTCATACATAAATCATTTCCCTGATATTATGCAGCTCCTTGGCCATGTTTAAGGCAGTTTATTTAAAGGACTTATCTAATGAGTATAATGTCTGTGCTTCTTTGGTAGAAGTTTCATTTCTACAGAGAATTGACTATGCTTTCTGCATACTTTGCCTACTTGTAATTTTTGCCTAAAAAGTGACATGTTTTGATGTGGTAAGACTGGAAATCAGATTCTTCCTCATCTGCAGGGCTTGTTTTGTTGTCGTTGGTAGGATGCAACTGTTTATTTAGTGACTTTTGTAAAATATTTAAAATATTTTTGTAAATATCTGTATTCTTTGTCATTGTGGTCTCTGGAGCCTGTTTTTGTTTACTTTGTGTTTGACTAGTGTTTTGACAAAGATTTCCCTGAAAACTAGGAGCCAAAAAAAATGAGAGCACAAGGGAGAGAGGGGGGGGGAGAAGGAAGGGGGAAGGAAGAACAACAGGAGTAGAAGAAGGAGGGGAAGGGTCTTTCCCATTTTTGCAGAGGGGCTTTGTGCTGGGGCACTCTTTCTATACTTAGCTGGGCTTTCTCAGGCCTAGAGATCAGCCAAACATGAAAACATAATGTCTACACAGTTGTGTGTCCTCCCCCACCCCGCCGCCCCCAGAGCCTATGTCCTGTTCTGAGCATATGCAGAATTTTCTAAATCCTCTATTTAAAAAATTAATTTGTTTAATTAGTCATGTATACATGACAGTAGAATACACTTTATGCACTTTGATATATTATATGTAAATGGAGTATAATTCCTCATTTTTCTGATTGTACATGTTGTAGAATCACATTGGTCATGCAGTCATATATGTTCATAATGTAATAATATCTGTTTCATTCTACTATCCTTCCTACCTCCATATACTCTCTTCTCCTTTCACTCCTTTCTATCTAATCTAAATTAATTCTATTCTTTCCTAGCCCCAATCCCTATTGTGAATTAGCATTCACATATCAGAAAACATTCAGCCTTTGGTTTTCGCTTAGCATATTCTCCAGCTCTATCCATTTACCAGCAAATGCTATAATTTTAATGTTCTTTAAGGCTGAGTCATATTCCATCATACATATATGTCACTTTTTTTATCCACTCATCTATTGAAGGGCACATTGAAAGCAGTATGGAGATTTCTCAGAAAACTTGGAATGGAACCACCATTTGACCCAGCTATCCCACTGTTCTCTTTAAACACAAAGGACTTAAAATCAACATATTACAGGAAAGCCTCTATTTTTAAATGCCATAATTATCTAAAGAAACTCTCTCTATCTCCTGACATTTTCTCTGACACTACCCAGAGGTAAGTTTATAATTATATAGCCCCACTCTAATTTACTTAGAACTGATGCACTAACATCTTTCTTTAACTCACTATTGTGGTCTTGTAAGGACTTCTCCATCACCTTGCCACTGAACATGATGTCTACCTATTGTCACAATAATCTGGGTAGCCAACCCCAAATGAAAGTTACTTAAAGCAATAGTCATTTATTATTCACACAAATATACATATACTTGGTTATTAAGATTAATTTGGTTTATTCTGTTCTCTGTGAAGTGGACTTGCATTTCACTGCTGATCAAATGGAGCACTTTAGCTTCAACTTTCAGTTTCCAGGGACACTCCATCATATGTTCCTTTCATAGTCCTGGAACCAAAGGACTATCTGTGTTATGTTCTGTAAAAATTTCATACAAATGAGTACAGTAAAGTATCAGGACTAGAAGATCATCATATCAGTAGTGTACTATTTGGCAAAGTCATGTGGCTATTTCTCACAAAAGGGATGAAGAAATATGCTCTGCTGCTCTAGTGAGAAGACTGAAAAACTACAGAGCAAAGCATATTGATGCATGAAATAGGGAAGAGTTAGAATTGAAGAATTATAGAAATGCATTAGAAATGCAATCTATCTCACTGGATAAGAAAATACTGAAGTGTGGTCCTGTAGCATAAATGGCACAAGTAGGTATAGGATGAGGAGTGAGCAGGGTTGCAGCCTCACAGAGCCTGTCATGCCAGTGTGGACCTGAGGCATAGTGAGCCAGAGCTGAGAAGAGCCAGGGCAAGCAGACCTGTCTCCTGATGCAGCACAGGACCGGCCAGTGCAGATGCCCACTTCACACATTATTGCAGGAGAATCCAAGAACCAAAGCCTCCTGCTTCTGGACCAACAGCAAGAAAAATGAAAGTTCAAACTCAAGGGTTAACCAATACCATTAATAGTTTTCCAAACCCTGATTAGCATAAATATGGACCAGAGTGTTGATCCAAGTGATAAATAAACCCATAGACCAGCACACTCAGGGGTCAAGCCCTATAGGTTTCCTCCTCACCTCTGCAAAAATTATGTTTCTGTTCTTCAGTCTTGAATAAATCCTACTTCTTTCACTCTTAGCTCCCATTGTCCTATGAATTTCATTCTTTGGGTTTGTGGGATAAGGACCTGGAAAGAATTTGGCAGTGAACTGTGGGGATCTGTTCTCACACTGGAGGGCATAATCTAACACTTAGAGCTGTAACATGACACTACATGGTAGTGGAGAAGAATCAGGCTTTTCCAGCTGTGACCCTCGACCCTTAGAGAAGACCCTGGTAGGCACCCCTGGTTGTGATTAGCTGCTAACACATTAAAATGGGCTTTCTCATCTGAAGAGGCTGCAGCTTGCAGGGGACACACCTGCCAGCTGAAGTGGAGAATGGAGTTTCGTCTTAAAAATTGGTTTCATTGTCACCCTACTGAAGGTGATGCTGAAAAAGATCAGGAAAAAGAACTCTTTCCAGAAGACAGAAATTCAAGCTGAACATTCTGCTATTCACTTTTCCGAGGCATGGGGGTGGTGGCTTTTTCTCTGATTGATTAGTGTATATATATATATACATACAGTTTGGCTTTATGGGTAAAGACTCGGATAAACATCATTACAGCATTGGTGACAAGAAGAAGCTGTACTGAATGAGCAGTTTGTGAGACTTTGTGCCTTGTGTGAATGCACCCAATAAGAAGTAGACAATAAGTGGATGAGACCTCTGTGGGAATCAGTCCTCTTCTCTCAGGAGCATCTTGGGACACCAAGTGTACTCATCAATAATGGGAACTTTGTGGCAAAGGTAGAGACTTATATTTGGACTTTACAGGATCTTCACTTGCAAAGAGAAGATAGATTTCACTCTTGCCAAAATTGGCTGTTGACTCCTCCAGTTAGCAGCTCAGAGCAGTGCTGTAGTCCTAAAGAAGCTCCACAGAGTAACCGAAATTTAGACGCCTTTAAAGCAACAAGGAACAAAAAGCTAACCTGTTGGTGAGGAGATTTATTGAGATAATGATAGTTTCTGCTATGTAAATTGGATGTGGAATGGGAAATATTACATTTGTGGCCAGTATTAAAATCTATGGTGACCATATCAAAATAATAGAGGAATATCATCAAAGATTCACAAACATAAAAAAATTAAATCTAGGCTATCCCTTCAGAAATAGAACCTGGTTTAGCCAAAGTAATGAGTAGGCCCAAAATAAACATGCGTAGAATAGACATTTTAATAAGTGCTACACAGAAGTTATGGTTTCATATCTATTGTGAAAACAGATAATGTGGGGGGCTATTCATACTTTAGTCCTCTTACTAGTTGTACACTTTTATAATTTAACTAATTTTCTTCATTATTTTCCTCTCTCCCATTACATTATCATTTTATATAGGATGGTCTGGTGATGTATAAAATTTATTTTGTATGTTACAAGGCACTGAGGACAGATTGGGACTGAACATCACCCATATGTGCAAATGTGACAAATAAGACCTTGAGTTTCCTCTTAGAAAAAGATTTAAAACACACAGGAATTGCATTAAACTTGCTGGTATCAGGCAGTTGTGGCTGAACAGTTGTTCAAGATTTAAGCACCAGCAGAAGGGGATTGTATTATATGGATTGCAAAGTAGTTGTTGTTTATGGAAAAATAAGATTGGCTCACTCAACATCCATTTCTAATCTCTCTCAGGAGCAGACTTGTAACAGTACATACTCATGATCTCTTTGCATCTATAGGTTTGAATATAATTTAGTTTATATCAGATATGTTCATTTAAGTCTTCTTTTAGGTAAGAAGGATGCCAGAGTTCATTATTCATTTGGCTAGAACAAATCATGGCAACAATAGAATGCTCTGAAACTAGTAAGCTCTTGATTCATCAATGTCTATGTGATGGAGCAACTTCTTCAATTTTGGTAGAGGCAAAATAGGTCTGGGTATTTAAAATTGTACTGGAATTTTAGCCTAGTTACTGACTTTCTGTAATTTCAACAATTACATAAACACCTTATTTCCTACATTGTCCTCTTCCTAGTGTAAACAGACTATAATGCATTCTATTGTTTGTAGTTGAACACTTTCCAATGTAGTTTCTAAATGAAAACAATTAACTTTATCAAAACAAAGATTCAACTCTAACAAGGGTAATCTGACTAAAAAGTGTCTTAAAGAACCTCGTGCAATGTTTAATGATGGACATACATTTTGAGAAATGCATTGTGAAGGCAATTCCATTGCTGTTTAAATATCATAGCTTGTGTTTATAGAAAACAAGATCATAAAGGCTACAACACAGTACGGCTTTATGGTGTAGCCATTACTCCTGGGCTACAAACCTGTACAACCTGTTACTTACAGAATATTGTAGCAATTGTAACTCAATGATAGTTGTGTGTCTAAATATTAAAGTGATAGAGTAAAAATTGATATAATAATTATAAATGATGCACTTATATAGGTACTTATACTGAATAGATCTTGCAGGATTCAAGGTCTCAGTCAGTGGTGAATGTGTAGGGCATTACTGTATCCTACTGTAGACTTAATAATACTCTACACTAAATTTTTTAAAAATCTATTCTTCTTTTTTCAATAGTAAATTACCTTAGCTTACTGCAACATTTTCCTCTTAAACTTTTTAAATTATTCTTCAATTTTTGGACTCTTAAAACAACTTAAAACACAAACACATTGTTAGTTGTAAAATTTTTTTTCTTTATATTTTTATTCTATAAGCTTTTTTTATTCATATTATTTTAAATTTATAAACTTCTTCATAGGAAAATAAATGCAAGCATACGTATAAGCCCAGGCTAACACAGGATCAGGTTCATCAACATTACTCTTTAACCTCCACGTCTCTTCTCACTGGAAGGTCTTCAAGAAGCATAACACACATGTAGCTGTCATCTCCTATGATAATAATAACTTTTGAAATGCCTCCTGAAGGACTTGCCTGGGGATCTTCTTGAGGAGGTATCATGCTTTTCAGAGTTGTGTTTTATGGGTTTGCCTCGTTTGTTTCTTTTTTTATCATAGATTTGTTTATAAGCAGATAATGCACATTACTATTCATTGTATTAATGAAAACATTTTGGTGTTTGAGTACATGTTTTTAAACTTTTTAAGGAGCTATGTAGGTCTGAAAAAGCTTCTGCTAAACCTTAAACTGTGAATCTTCTTGTGTTTGTCTTCTGAAATTTACTTGTGCACATCCTCTTCAGCTGTGAATTCCTGATCCACATCTTGCAATTCCTTGTTAGTTAGTTCATAGGAACCACATCTAGGAGCTACTACATGTTTCCCTCATCCACACCCAGGTAAAAGTTGTTTGCCATCTCTATCTCAATATTACTGATTTTTTTTCAACCTCTTCATCCTTGGCAAATCCTTTAAAGGAAGATAAGATTCTTGCATGTCCTCTTCCAGATGTCATTTATGATTTATGCACACTTTTTTGAGAGAGAGAGAGAGAGAGAGAGAGAGAGAGAGAGAGAGAGAGAGAGAGAGAGAATTTTTTAATATATATATATATTTTTTAGATTTCGGTGGACACAACATCTTTTGTTTAGTATGTGGTGCTGAGGATCCAACCCGGGCTGCACGCATGCCAGGCGAACGCGCTACTGCTTGAGCCACATCCCAGTCCCATTTATGCACAATTTAATGGCATCATCCCAAGTCCAAAAAAGTTCATATATCTTGCAATATTTTTACAATCACATCAGTGTCTTCTCAGTATCTTTCTTAGTTGCAGCAATAGCCTGGTCAGAGGTCTACCTTGGGCAGTAGGATTTAAGAGATGCTATAATTCCATTATCCATTAGTTAAATCAAAGAAGTCAAGTTTGAATAAAAAACATCTTTTTGATATTGAGACAAAGATTACTATAAAAGGAGGACTGTGGAAACTTATTAACAATAAGCAACACCTTGAAAGGTGTGTTCTTTTCCAAACAGTATTTCTTCATTTTACTGACATAGCAATTTGGGAGGTCATTTTGGAAGAAGAGCAGGGTCATTCACGACTGCTTAATGCCTCTGTAGTTAACTGGCAATGTGCACTTTTGATATGCTTGGCAGCCTTGAGATTCTCATTGTGGGTTTCAATTTGTAGCCTGTGACATTTCTCACTAGCAAGACTGTTATCCTGTCATTAAAAGCCTTGAAACATGGCACCAACTTGGCTTCCTTATGGGTAAAAGTCTTTTCAGGCATCTGTTTCCAAAATAAGAAGGTTTCACCTATATTGCATATTTGTTTTGGCAATCAATTTTCCTCCCTAATCAGTTTATCTGCTGCCTTCACATTCACACTAGGATACTCAACACTAATTTTTACATCGTAATAAATAACATTCTTTTATCATTTAAACTACCCAGGTCCAGCGGTAAATTCACCTTTATAGTTGGTTCCCACATTTTCTTTTAACAATTCAAACAAACAAATAAAAAACCTTTTTGCTTTTGCCATGACTGTCATGGTACAGAAAGGGATATACTTCTGTTCTCGTCTTTAATCCAAAACACTAGAAGTTTCTCCATATGTAATATGGGTTGTTATTAAGTTTTTGTTACTCTCAATGCCTTAATGAGATCCTTTATCAAATTCTGTCACTTTGTTCTTGTTTTTCAAGATCATAGCTGTTGGAATGAGACATAACTGGCTGGTGAGCAATAACAACCACTCCTGATTTTTCATCTTTATAGACCTTAATCACTTTTAATTTCATTTCCAGGTAAACCACTCACTGTGCCTCTTACTGGCAACATTAACAATGTATTTGTTGCTTAGAAGCCACAATAACAAAACAACCTGAGATTAAATCAAACAGAAGAGAAAATAAATTTATCAATAGACAGAATATAAACAGATGCATGAGGCTGCTGTTATTGTGACACAAGATGCTGTTTTACAGTAAGCCATTTTTATAAATTTTGAAGAAGTACATTTTAAAATGATGTTAAAAGAATAGTCTAATACAAATATAGTTATTTATATATTATCAAATAATATGTATTTTACTGATTGCATGTTCTTTAATTTTATACAACAGAGAGTGTCACAATACAGACATGTGAATGATGAGTTGTGCTAGATTTTATAATTACTACATCACTGGGCAATAGGATTTCTTAAAAAACTTCATTATAGTCTTATAGTATCACTGTTGGGTATCAGGTCCATTATAAGCAAAATGTTTTAAGGTGGCACATGACTCTACTTAAAAAGATATCAAGGATAAACATGGAAAAGTAATTTCATGATGTATCTAATAATATTTTTTCAATCTGCTAAGAGTATACAAACTATATTCAAATGACCTGAAAAAGTTCCTTTTGAACTATGACTTGAAGAATAACCATTGCAAAAGTAATTTTTATATCCCCCATACTTTTGTACTTTTGTACAATTTTAAATACTCCAAATTTCCATTAGAATTAGCTATTGTTGATATTATATAAATCAATTTTTCCCATTCATGTTAGATAAATAAAGATAAGATATATTACAATGTTTCTCTAAATTACAAATGGAAAATAGAAAATGGAGATAACATTATTGCAATAACCTAATCACCTCTCAAACCTTGAAACCACAATATACAATTGCAGGCATTGGATAATTGCAAAACAATTTACAATTATCATGGGTTCTCTTTTAGTTATCTAGTAATCTGGTTATATTTTAACCATGAATTTTTCAGACATCATCAGAAATTATAATATGAACCAGAAGCTCTAATGCTTGCATCTTAATACCCTCAAAAGCATATGACACGATATTACATAATATGAAGTGTTAAGATGCCAGGTATTCTAGGAAAACCGGGTGTAAAAGAACTGTTTGCCATAGGCAAAAGATGCCATGAGACCTAAGAAACAGGAGACAAATCCAGAATTTAACAAAATACAATTTCCCAAGGACTCATCAACAGAAGAATGGTTAGAAGGTAGCAAGACCAGCAAATTCCTATAACTTAGGCTACATATGTATATGTGTGTGAGTCTATATGTGTGTGTATGTGAATATAAAGTAGATTATAATTTTTTGATAGTAATTACAATCATCAATGTTGTTGTGGACCCAAAATTGAACACTGAAGCATTGCTCCTAGATCAAATGTAGGGCTAGGTTCATGCTGAGATAATTTGGTCAGATTTTCATCAACTAATCAGTAAATAATTTGTTTTATGTGTTTAATTTAAAATACATTCTTTGATATGTATTCTTGGTCCATTAATATTGAACTACCTACCAGTATCTTAATTAATGGTTAACTACCTAATAGTGTCCTAACTCCAAACTTTTACAACACATATATTTTCTCTGTAAAGCATGTCACAACTTTCTTGTGTTTATTATGATCAATAAATAGCATTTCAACAGTATGCTTGAGGGCCACTTTAGCAATATTGAAAACACTAATGGAAGCTTCAAATGTATGAAACTATGACACTATGTAGACTCTGATAAATCACAGATTTTACATTATTCAGAATAAAACAAGAAGGCAGAGTATCTTTTTTAATTTAAGCAGGGAAAATGTACATTGGATGATTCAAATTTTTCACTAGTATATGCATGCTCTTGAATGACTGAAAAAGTGGTAAAAATATTGTTTTTTTAATGACAATTTTTAGCAAATACACACACACATTCTACTTATGTGTATCTGTGTATATGTATACATATATATCATATATACACACATATGTATATGTGCATGTATAATATATATACATTTATAAGTATGCATATGAATGAATATTGTGTATGAGTGTGTATATAGAGAGATGTAGCACAAAATAAACAGAACACAGCATGCAATTTACAAAATTATCCTATAAATAGTATATCAAAACTATTTTAAAAAGAGATAAAATTGCCAGAATTAAAGAACTACCTATGTCCTCAATGGGAAATACATCAGATCACTTCATTTTATTGATGATTGAGGCAGAGAAGAGCAAATATTAAGATATGGAATATTTAATCAATACAATGACAATGTAGATCCATTATCCCCAAGTCTGAGAGAATCTTCATTTTCTTTAAATATAAGTAGAACCTTATAAACATTAACTACATATTAAAATGTAAAGTTAGTTTCAGGGGCTAGGGAGATAGCTCAGTTGGTAGAGTGCTTGCCTAGCATACACAGAGCCATGAGTTTAATTCCCAGCATCACCAATTTTTTTTTAAAAGCAAAGTTAGTTTCAATACATTTCAAAGAGATCGCCTCAAGCCAAATTATCTGTCATGCAGTTAAATGAGAAATTAATAGAAATCATAGAAACTCAAAAGATTTGAAACTTAAAAAATAAATATTATACAAATTTAAAATAATTCAATTAATAAGAAAATTCCATAAAAAAACTTGTGGAGGCACTGGGGTTGTACCTCAGTGATAAAAGTGCTTGCCTAGCATGTATGAGGGACTGGATTCGTTTCTCAGCACCACATATAAATAAGTAAAATAAAGGTCCATTCGCAACTAAAAAAAAATTAAAAAAAAAAACTAACCCAAATTACCAGTTGGGTTCTTGGGAATTTGAGTGTCATAGGATAGAACAAAGGCAAAAACAAATAGAAAACAAAACCTAAAAGGCAATTTAATAAATATGTGCAGAATATCAAAATAATCTCAATAAAGTCTAAGAAGATTAACAAATATTAGAAGAAATAAAAAAAAAACCTAAGTGGAGAAGACAAAAGTCAAATTCTTGACGTTAGCAGTGTGTGTGAGATGCTAAAATAGAACAAAAATAACAAAATTATAAGTGTTAGAAACATTAAAAGAGGTATTGTCAATATTTAAATATAAAAATTTACAAAATTATACTTGAAATTATAAAAATATGAATTTTGACAATTTTCCAGAAATATATTTAAAATGTAACTCCAAAGAAAGAGGAAATGTGAAAGCACTTATAGTCACTACACATATTGAAAACCTAGTAATAAAAAACAAATTACACCAATATTATTTTTTAGGAAATTGATAACACATATTCATGTGAAAAAAAAAAACAAACCTCTACAACTTCTTATAAACACTTTCTTCAGAGAACAAAAGAAGAAAATACATCTTAAATTTATTTTATGAGGCTAAACTAATCAAAAACTGTTCAATAAAAATAATAATAATAATCTGTCTCAGCAACATAGATGCAAAACTAAATCCCACGTCAATGCATCCATGATAAAGAAGAAAAACTGTGAAAGGGAAGAAACAACTGCTATTATTTTGATTGCAGAAATATCAAATATATAAAAAGTACTCTACTCAGCTTTCCATTATTATGACAAATACCTGAGATAAATAAACATAAAGGAAGGAAAAGTTTATTTTGCTTCATGTTCAGTGTCCTCATTGCTTTGGGTGTGTGGTGAAGCAGTACTTCATTGTAGGGATTTGTGGCAGAGGAAATAGCCCACCTCAAGGCAGCTAGAAAGCAAAAGACAGGGGGACTGAGGTCCCCATATCCTCTTTAAGGCCAAACCCTAGATGGAATTCACTGCCTCCCATGAGGCCCCACCTCTTACATTTTCCACAACGTTTCAATAATAATATCAGGAAAGTGGGGGAGCTTAGCCTTTAACACGTGCACTTTTATGGGACATTCAAGATCCAAACTATATCCACAACAGACTCTTAAAAAGAATTGTTAAAGACAAAAACTAAGTTTAGCAACTTTTCTGGATTTGACCATAATAGGTGAATCCTAAAATTTTAATTTTGTTCTTTTTATGATGCTTAAATTTATTTGTCTACTTGAGTGGACACGTATTCTCCAATGTCTGAGCCCAAATCATTTCTGGTATGCCTGTGATGGTGATTTCAGAAAAGATTAACATTTCAATCGGTGGATTTGATGCAAGCAGCTGCCCTCCCAAAAGTAGTGGACATCACTCAATCCATGGAAGGGAGGAAAAGAACAAAAGGCAGAGCAAGATTAGATTACCCTTCAGACTAAGATTGGAATCCATGCCACCAAGTGCCTGGTCTTCAAATTACATCACCCACTTTCTCGGATTCTCAGATTGCCTGTCATGGGATTTCTCAACTTTCAGAATCAGATGAGCCAACACATTATAATAAACCTTCAATTCATTACACTCTTTGTTTGCTTTTTTTTTCTTTGAAGAAATGTAACTAGTACACTTTCACATCAATAAGTCATTTAGTAAACTAAATCATATTTCATGCCTTTGAATAAAATGATAAAGTTCACTCCTAAAAAGCATCACATCTTTTACCAGAATTATTTTGAGAGTCTATATATTTTTACTGTTGAATGATTAATATTTTATGCTATAATTATAATGAAAATGAAAATTTCCTAGAGAGAAATATTTGATTCTGTAGACACGTCATTCTACCAACATTAATTTATATTTTTAATGCATTTTTAATTAAAGTTTCAATAAGGTTCTTCACAAAATGTAACATAGATCTGAATTATATAAAGAAGAGCAAAAGATGAAATATATTGAATTTAATTCTAAAGAAAAAGAAAAGTGGGGAAATTCTCCTACCAGTTATCAATACACCTCTACTATCTAAGATAATGTGATTTTAAAACAGAAATAAATATTCAAATTAAAAAAAGAATAATAGAATTCAGAAAAATATTTACGTATCATATATGATAACTTATTTTATGACAAGAAAAAGAAGTAGTGTAGGATGTGCAGAAGAGTGGATAAAATAATATTTTCTAAAATAAATAGAATTTGGACAACATATTCCATTATAATTAGAAAATTGATTCTACTCTAAACTGTAAATAAAAGGCAGGGGATTACAGATGAGAAATAGACTTGTGAAACTTTTTATATAACTTCAAGGTAGAGGTCAATGTGGCTCAATTTTTTACTCAACTAGAGCAATTATCATTGTGGTATGTTTAAATTATGGTGTATCAATTAGCTATTGTTGCATAACAAAATACCACACAATTAGAAACATATAACAATAACCATTTGCTCATGAGACACAAATGAGATGGGAAATTCTTTTCCAGTCAGGCTTCCTTGATTTTGTTTGGGCTTGTTCATGAATCTTTGGGGAGCTCCTTCCTGGCTCTGATGGGGTCTTGATATGTTGTGAAGGTCTTTGTGAGATGAATGGGCTCTGCTTCTTGGGGACTCTCATCCTCCTGTGTGTGCACATTAGTTTATACTCACAGTAGAAGCAGAGTTTTTTGAGATCTCATATAGTAACTGGCCCAAAGTTGTTTTTTCTAACTGCATTGGCTAAAGCAAGTCAAAATCACAAATACGTTTCAAGGACCAGGAAAACAGAATCCAATTTACCATGTGTGGAGCACAAAAACAAAAATATCAATAAGGTAGATTCAGAGAAGGGTGCAGAATTGTTCCCAGTTTTGCAAATATTTTATCATAAATGGCATTGTTTCTTCTCCTCTATTAAACTTCTTTTAACCAAAATAAACAAAAAATAAAAATAAAGAAGTTTTTCAGAAGTAAGTCATTTTTTATTTGTTCAATACTATGTATCGATGTCATTCTTGTACCACTAATATGCACTAAATGATTTACTCAAGAAAAAGCAACATAAACTTCTAATCTAAAAAATTTCACCGTAACACCACACTTTCCTGTGAATGTTTGTGTTTGTTTCGTAGAATTTAATGAGCACCAAACTATAAGACCATGGGAAGTTAGGATGTAGCTCAGTGGTAGAGTGCTAGCCTAGCAAGCACAGGGCTCTGACTTTAATCCCCAGTAGCACAAAAGCTACGCAAAAACGAAAACAAAACCATTGAGAATACATTAAGAAAATATGTGTGTTTGTAACTCATCACATTTATTCTGAGCATACAATATGGAACACAAATTTGTCATAATTCATTTTTATAACAAGTATTTTGGTAATCATATAGGCTTTTTAAAAGATATATATACACAATTCAGAAAATACATTCAAGTTTCTGTTTAAAAATATTTCAATAACTATGGTATCAATAGAAAATATTGAAAAAAATTAAATGGTAGGACAAGTGTTTTAAGGTATTGCCAACTCAAGAAGTTTAAAAATTCAGTATGTAAATAGAGAATTTAAAATATGATGGAAATTATATATGCATAGTACTCTTAAAAGTATTGTGCATTTCCCTAGATTACATTATATTTTATTTAAATGTCTTAACTTAGAGTAAAAAAAAGTGCCTTATCCTCCATCTAAAATAAAAGTTTCTCATTTTCACCTTTTATTGCATCCTTAAATTACTTTTAAGTAAAATCAGCTTAGCCACATATTTAGTGCAATGAGAGATGAAGAAAACAGTGTTTAGGGATTATTGTGCAGTCATAGATACTCAAATGATAGCTATTTAATTCAAAATAGGCTAAACGTTAAATTCTATTAGTTTCTCATAAATTTTGTGATAAACCAATATCAAACATATGTAAAACTCAGTACCTCTCAATATTCTGTGCCTATTATTTAAAGATACACATTAGAAAATTGTTGAAAATGATTTTATTACAATGCTCATGTAAGTACACATTCAGAGTAAGAATATTCACTATATTTAGACTAGTACTATAATAATGGAGTTTGAAAGATAATTATTGCTTTAAAAGAAATGCTAGTTTTATCTATGAAATCATGGAGAATTCATGGAATTTTCAGAAATGTGTGTGCTAAGATCAGAAGATAAATCTCTTGAAATTACACTGAAAAGTAATTGTATGCTTGAAGAACATGAAATCATGAAAATTTTCATGATACAAATAGTAATAAAAGAGAAATTTGATCATTTCCATTCTGAAAATCCGAAACCCCAAAGTGTTCCAAACCTAAAGTTTTTGAATGTCAACATTATGCCACACAAGTGGAAAAATTTCACGTTTGAATTCATGTGACAGATTGTAATCAAAATTCAGGGAAACAGCTTTCCATAATGGTTGCACCAATTTGCAGTCTCACCAGCAATATATGAGTGAATGGATTAGTCAGTGTTCTCTAGAAAAACCGAATCAACAGGAAATAAAATTACAAAAAAAAGGAGATTATTTAGGTTGGCTTACACAGGACCAGAAACTGGATAGTCCACAATGGCCATTTGCAGACTAGATAGCAGGGCGAACCAGTAGCAGGGCTGTCCAAGAGGCTGTAGCCTCAGAACAAGAGAGATCAATAGTTCTACCCTAATCTGAGACAAAAGGCTTCTGGAAACTCTCTTGACAATCTCTGGACGAGTCAGATTTGGAAGAGTACTATATTCTCAGACAATCACAGCAGGAATCAAGAACTAATTCAAGAAGAATCCAGCTTGAATCTGCTGCGGCTTCCCTGTTCTTCCAACTTTTTTTCCATCCATGCCATTATCCTATTGGAAGGTGCTTCCCAAGTTTAGGGAAGGTCTCCATTTCAGTTGGCTCTTCCATATGCCAATCATTCCTAGACACATCCTTATTGATCAACCCAGAAGCTGCTTAAAGGCATTTTTTAATCTGATCAAGTTGACAATTCAAATTAATCATTATAGTGTACCTTCTCCCCCACATCTTAGCCAACATTTCTTGTTGCTTCTATTCTTGATAATTACCATTCTGATTGGAGTGAGATGAAATCATGGAGTTGTTTAGATTTGCACTTCTTTAATTGCTAGAGATGATGAACATTTTTTTCATATATTTGTTGATTAATTGTATTTCTTCTTCTGTGAAATGTCTCTTTAGTTCCTTAGCCCATTTATTGATTGGATTATTCAGGTTTTTGCTTCTGAGTTTTTTGAGTCCCTCAGAAAACTTTGAATGGAACTACCATTTAACCAAGCTATCCCACTCCTCAGTTTATACCCAAAGGACTTAAAATCAGCATACTACAGTGAGGAAGCCACATCAATGTTTACAGCAGCTCAATTCATAATAGTTAAACTATGCAACCAAACTAGATGCCCTTCAGCAGATCAATGTATAAAGCCAATGTGCAACATAAACACAATGAAATATTACTCTGCCTTAAAGAAGAATGAAACAATGACATTTCCTGGTGAATGGATAGAGCTGGAGAACATCATGTTAAGTGAAATAAGCCAATCTCCCAAAACCAAAGACTGAATGTTTTCTCTGATTTTTGGAGGCTAATTCACCATAAGTGGGGAAAAACTAGGGAAGAATAAAGTTACTTTGGATTAGGCAGAGGAGAGTGAAAGAGGGGAGGTTCATAAGGACAGGAAGGAAGGAATGAATCAGACATTATTACTCTATGTGCATATATGACTACTTGACTGGTGTGATTCTGCATCATGTACATCCAGAGGAATGGGAAGCTATACTCCATTTATGTATGATGTGTCAAAGTGCATTCTACCGTCACAGGTAACTAATTAGAACAAATTTTTTTAAAAGGGAAAAAAAGAGACTTGCCTAAGGTCACAAAAAAATTTTTTAAAGTTACAGCAAACAAAAATATTATATAAAATTACCTTTGGGCTATGTGTAGAAGGTACATATAAAACCTAAATAAATTTCATGTTTAGATTTGAGTCCCATCTCTATGATTCATTTGCATTACGTAAATGGACATATGTCAAAATCTGTAAATTCAAATTGCTAAATACTTCTGGTCTCATGTATTTTGGATAAGATATGCTCAATCTCTTTGCCAAATATATCAGGAATGCAAATCTTAGAATAAAGTTAAAGTCTCATGAAATTTGGTTACCTTGATAAACCATGAGAATAAGATAAAATGTTAGACAACTTTAAATGAATTATAACTTTAAAAGATTTAAATAAACATTACTACATGTTTATTCCTGCAGGGAACAGCATTAAAAAAGGTGAGTAAATTAAAAAGTGAGGTTTTCATTCATATTATAAAATTTATTCATCATAGACTTTTAATTGAGGTGAAATTTGTATAAAGTAAAATTCACATCCTAAGTGTGGTATTCTTTGATTAACTTCAATAAATAAATGCTCTCATGAAACCATTGCATAGTTATTGCTGCATGTTGTGTGCATGTGTGTGTATGACATATTGAGAAAGATGTATAATATTTTCATCACACCAGAAAGGCCTGCTATGCTTCTTTCAGTTACCTCCCACATCCCTAAGGCAATCATTATTCTGATTCCTAATACCATATTTTCACTTGTTCTTGAACTATATAAATAAATCATGTTTTTTAAATGAGCTAAATTAGATGTATATACATGTATGGATATTATCTGATAATGTTTCACCTTTGGACTATTGTGGTAAGTTACATTGATTTTTTGAGCATAACCAGAAACAGAAAACCTTGCACGTAAATCTGGTTATCATGAATAATTATTGTAAAACACTGATACATGTGATTTTCTGATATTTTAAGAAAAATTTTCTCCTTGTTATAGAAAACTATTTCATCCAAAATTTCAAATAATTGTTAAGTGCTGGTATAAGTTTGAAGAAGGCATGTTTTCCAAGAAATCTATCTGCTTTATTCAAATTGATAAATTTGTTCTAAAAATGTTGTTGTTAGTATTGTTTTATGATATGTATGTAGAAGTTTTAATGGAATCACTTATTACATTACACACACACACACACACACACACACACACACACACACAGCAATAACTGTGTAGTCCCACTGGGGAACACAAGGCAGCAGTTAGAAGACCTAACCAGGGCATCTAATACCTCACATTCCTTAACATTTGAACCATTATTGAAGCTGTCCATTTAACAAACAAACAAACAAAAACACTGTAATTGGTAAATCATATCTAAATCAAATTTAGGGAAATAAGCTAAACAGGTTTATATGAAAACTGATACCATTCTTGTCTTTTAACAGAAGTTTCAACTTCAATCTTCAAATCCGTTCTTAGTAAAATTACTATATCAGGAGAAAAATCTGAATTTTGTGTTCCTTGAAGTTACACTTGAGAAGAAATTCCTATTTGTACTTAGAAAGAAGTGTAGGGGTTCTTATAAGATGATAAGTAAGTCACCACCAATAACTTATTGACAAAAAACCACAAGACCTCTTTATTGATCATTCATTATTGCAGAGATAACATAAGGTAAGTTTTCATTTTCCAGTTTCACTCACCTCTAAGGAATGCTTAAGTCTATAATGAAAGAGAAAAATATCAAAGGAAATTAATTGTGCTAATAAACAGAGGAGTGTGATTTTTTCTTGCCTTAGCCAGAAACCAGCTTGTATCTAACACTAAGAATTTAAGTTCTTAAAAAATACATATATATATATATATGTATATATATATATATACACATATATATTTATAATTAACATATATATTTCACATATTCTATTATTGAATATATATATTTTAAGATATATATTAAATACTCTTCTTTTGGTGAATATCACCTCCTGAAAGATAGTGTTTTTCTTAGGAGTTAATGATCATGTCTTCCTTAATAAAAGTCAATTAAACAACTTCATTTCAGAATGTGAATAACGTCACTTTTTTTTCAAAAAGAAAGAATATCATAGGAGGGAATAAAGAGACTGAAAACTAAAGCACAAAGTTCATTTTAAATCACACTCTACTTGTAGCTTATTAAGTGACGAAATGCAGTCAAAACAGATTGTATTCTCTTTTCCTCAAATATATTCCACAGAATAAGGTATTTGACAGCATTGAATATACTGCTTAATTGTCAAGCAGTCCACAAAAATTTAGTGGCTGACCTTTTACTTGGTAGAAAAGACAGGATACTTTTCTCATGAAGTTCAGAACACACCTAGAAAAAGAAATGCCTAATCACAGAACAATGAATGTCAGGGGAAATAGACAATAGGTATCATAATTAATATTTGGTTGTCTTATGTCTTTGAATTACTAAGATCTGATCACTAATCTGATGGCCCCCTCACTTCCTATGAACTACTTGCTGCCTCTCTGTCACATTCTTCCTGCTATTCCGTTTTCTTCCATCACTTCAATTGTTAGATTCTTAAGGAAACGTTCTCTGGTTTCTTTTCTATTAAGGAAACTCCCAAATTGGGATTAAAAGTCCCTAAGTAGGGTTTTATATTACTTGTATAACATCCATTAGAGTAATTCACATATTCTATTATTATTGCCTACTTATTTGTATGTTAAAAATTTCTACTAGCCAATATTTTATTCTTTTCACCTCATTCATCATCTATTTCCTTCCTTCCTTCCTTCCTTCCTCCCTCCCTCCCTCCCTCCCTTCCCCTCCCTCTCCCTTCCCCCCCCCTCTCTCTCTCTTTCTCTCTTTCTTTCTTTCATAGTACTGGAATTGAACCCAGGGATGCTTTACTTCTACACTATATCTCCAGCCCTTTTTATTTTAAGATAGGGTCTTGCTAAGTTGCTGAGGCTGGTCTCAAACTTAGGATCCTCTTGCTTCAGCCTACTGAGTGGCTGGAATTACAGGCATGCTCCACCATACATGGCTTCATGATCTATTTCTTAAAAAAACTTGGTATGATTGGTATAATCACTCCCATTACCTAGATTAGCAAATTGAAATTCAGAGGTGTTATATACTTGGCAAGATTATACTACTTAGTAAATAGCTAAGTCAAGATCAAACCAATTAAATGAAGGTTCACCACTGTAGGTAACTACAAAGTCACCCCTAACACAATTATGGTAGACTACCTTGAAGAGAACAGATTTCATCTACAAAATTTATTCCAAGGTCACAATTTTTGAAATTACCATTCTCAGTTGTGTATTTTTTCAATGTTATCTAGAAGCTTCCCTCTATAAACTACAAACTTTCTTTATAATATAATACATGTAAAATAATTATTTTTATATTAGTTTAGAGCCAGAGAAAACAAGAAAATGCTTTGTTAAATCAAAGACAGACTTTTCAAGACTCTCATAATATCCCTAACATATATTTCTTAGAACTTATAGATTTCCCTTATGATTTATTTTAATCCAAAGATATACTTTTAGTACCCCACAAGGACTTACACACACATAATATTGCAATTTTAAGAGATAGAAGTTACCTTTATTGTATGTTACTTAATTATTGAACATACACTGATCCTTTTGACTGAAAGGAATTTGACTTGAGAGTATGAATAATGCAATATTCAATACATTGGCTTCATATTTTTAACAGGGGTCTTTTCCAAGAGTATTTCTGAATAAAATATTGAGTTTTTCCAGGAGATGGTTCATTCTTTGTTACTTTTTCTTTCTTCTATTTTAGTCCTATACGTAATATGAGTAAAACCTTCAGTGACCTCTTCAATTACTAGTAAAATCATATCCTAAGTGGAAAACAACTGATCACATCCACCTATCCATCTATGTAGGAAATGTAAACTATAATCTTAAATGTAATCTATGTGTAGTGAGTCCCAGAAGCCACTAGGAGCTAGTAGAAAAGTTGTGGAATTAAGAGCCTTGCCTTTGCTTTTGGACTTCCAACTTACAGTTCTATGAGAAAACAAAGTGTTTTGAAACATGTAGTTTATAATAATTTTATAGCATCTCTAGAAAACTAATATAGATCCTAACTAACTGTATTCCATAACACTTAATAAATTTTTTACTGTCCTTTATTACACTAGTCAATATAAGAAATTGAAAATTGACTTTAAAGGTAAAACAATAAGATTAAACTTGTGTCTCAACTTGACTTTATATTAATTGTGTGAATGTTATGTCCTTAGTTTTTCAAGAAAAACACCAGCTAATAATATTGCAGTAAAGGTGGTGTATATTCTTATGTTCTTACAATTTTAATATTTTACTTTATAAAATGATGTAGTTAAACATTAAAAGATGAGCTAGTAAAATAAAGTTTGCTATATAGTAAAGCAGTTATTTAACACTCTGCATCATAAGTTTTGATTCCCAGAAGTTATTTTTTTTTCTAAAATAATAAGATGCTTTTTAATGCTGTTTCCTGTGATAATGCTACAAATATAAGTGATATAACTACATCACTACATTTTAATTATTAATTTCAGATACTTTGTTTTCTATTAAAGCAGTGCAAGATTTAGCATCCTCATTTTCCTCACCTTTGATTTTCTATCTCCCATTCTTAAGTACAGTTTTATCACAATTTTGTTTAAGGTGATAGCATGAGAATCCAAATAGTTTTGACTATGTAAATACTCAATCTAATCCTCATGTTTTGATCAAGGCTATGTACCAAAGGCTCAGTCACTAGTTAATGATGTTGTTGGAAGGTGACACTGGGAGATGGGGCTAACTAAAGATTAGCTGTTTGAAGCTAGTTGGAGGAAGTTGGTCATAGGAGCCTGCTTTGCAAAGGTTCATTTTCTCCCCAGATCTTCTCTCTCTTTACCTCTCTTTCCTGTCTCTGCCTGAGGACTGCCATGAAGTGAGAAGCTGTCCTCTGATGCACATTTACTACCATGACATTCTGCCTCCCCACAAGCCCTCAGTGATAGTACCAAATAACTATGGACTGAAACACCTGAAATGTGAGCCAAAATAAATCTTTCCTCCTTTAAGCTGATTTTCTTAGGTGTTTTGTCACAGCAATAGAAAACTAATTAACAAAAAAATTGCTCCTGGGAATAAGACCAGTATTGTGACTACACCTATGTGGTTCAGAAATCTTTGGAAATAGTTTGTGAAATGAATTTGTAAAGGTTTGAGGACACAGGCTAGAGAAACTCTAGAATGTTGTAAGTTGAACATGGTGGACAATTCTAGTTTAAACGTGGAAGAAAAGAACAGGAATAGAAATGTGGACAGTAGGACTATGCTCATGAGGCTTTGGATAAGCAAAGATTCCTATTGGGCATTAGATTTGAAGCTATTCCATTTTAGCAATGCACTTGTCTACATTTTGTTCATGCCCTGAAATTTTACATAAGGTTAGGTTTAAAGGTGATGGGCTAATTAATCTAGTGGAGAAAATTTCAAGCAGCACAATATTTAGCAGTGGGTACTTGTGGCTTCTTTTGGCCTTATTTACTGTATCAAGAACAAAAAGCAGAGCAGAAATATTTGAAAAGGTTTTATTTGGCTAAAAACAAAGTATGTGTGAAGTTGGGGTTAAGGAAGGTGTGCCTACTAAAGATAATAGTGCTAGTAAAAAGAAGCCAATTGCACTTTGACAATAAGAAAGATACCTTTAGGGCATTTTAGGAATTGACTAGACTTCACCTATCACAGGCTCAAGGGTGTAAAATTGTGAACTCCTGTTTAAGTATTTGTATTGAGAAGAGAGTGCTGGGGCATCTTGTTTGCACAGGGTAGCCTAGGAAGTTGTGACCCCAGGAATCATTTCATCATGCTGAGCCATTCAGGCACTCAGATGCTGTTGCAGCCATGGTCCAAGGGGTCCTGGGTACTGTTTTCATTGGTGGCAGACCTCAGTTACCATCCATGTGGTACTGGTGCTGCATGCATTAGCACACAAGAGTTATAGGTCACAAAGGCTTCCTCCAAGACTTCAAAGGAAACCTGGGATGCCAGGCAGCATGCCTCAGTTTTAAAGTCCCTGAGGGGATGATACATGAAGCTAAGAAAGTAAGGCTGACATCAAAGACCCTGGGAATTAGATGTGCCAGGAACAAGGAATGTCTGCTGAGGAAAGGTACAGACAAAAAGCACATTTAGCCAAAAGATTGTACAAGTGAGGTGAAGCTAGCAAGACCACAGGAGTGGGGCTGCTGAAACCCTTTGGAGCTTACATCATGATTCTTTATGACCCAGATCCTGAAAGTGGAGCTGCAGGACTTAAGTTTTCCCTTCAAAGTTTTGGTCTTGCTTTGGCCCAATACCTCCTTGGTAGTCTTCTATTCCTGCTTAGCCTATGCCATTGTATTCTGGAAGTATGTAACTTGCTTTTCTGTTTTTTGTTTTCTGTTTTTTTTTTTTTTTTAATAAGGGCTCACAGCCAAGAGTTTCCTTTGAGTCTCAGAGATGTCTTGGATTTAAGACTTCTCAGCAATGCCAAAACAGTTAAAATTTAGGGGACTCCTGAGGATGCAATGAATATGTTTTTCATTGTGAGGTAGATATGAACTTTTGGGGGTCATGGGGAAGAATGTTATGGTTTGGATCTTAAATTAAAGGCCATGTGCTAAAGGCTTATTCCTTAGCTGATAGCTAGGGAGGTGCTGGAAACAGGAGATGGGCATCATTGGAGAAAGTAAGTCAGTCAGTGACATGCCTTTGATGGGTTTATTGTCTGTCACCATGAAGTGAGCAACTCTTACCATCTTACACTGCCTTTCATAATGCTCTGTCCATAGTTCTGGGGCCAACAGCTATGAACTGAAATCTCTGAAACTGAGAGCTAAAATACATCTTTGCTCCTTCAAGTTGATTCCATTGATATTTAACTACAACTGAAGGGTAATAAAATATATTGTTATATTTCATTTCTCCTGTATGTTTTCCATAGATTTTTTATAACTAATAATCTATTATATATCAGGATTTCCCCCCAAACTTCCACAGCTAAATATCCATACTACAAAATTTTATTTTTAAATTTATACACTCAAATCCAAACACAAAGTCATTATATTTTTATTCCTGTTGTCATTTATTCCACAAAGAAGTTTTTAAGGTGTCCATGGGAGGTATAGTTTAAAAATATAAATGTCAGTAATTCTTTTATCCTGCCTTTACCATTAATTTAAGTTTAAGGTAGATGTAGAATTCTAGTTTAAAAGTCATTCTTTTTCTCCTTATTTTGAAGGTATTGTCTTCTCTATCCAGTGTCATTATTAATTTCTGTTATCATTATTTCTGCTTATGTGGGGTCATATTTACCTTAAGATATCTCCAGTATCTATTTTGGGAATTGCATGAATAATTAAGAGTAAATTAAGTGAGTTAGGTAGAAATTGTTAGGATATGGTCTCCATTGAAAGAGAAACAAAAAAATGGTCTTTTTCTTAGAAGACCCCCAAATGCCGCCCTTCCTACATTCTTTCTGTAGGGCAGAAGAGTTTCTATAAATATTCTTCTGATTGCCTTTCTTTGGTTATACCTCTGTGGTAGAGTAAAGGTGGTTCTGCTACTCCAATTTGTAGTCTTAAAATTAATTCCAACTTCTACTATTCTTGGTATCCCAAATATAAGAACCGTGGTTAAATTTATTCAGAAAAAAAAATCTCCAGGGTTCTGTAAGTATGGTGAAGAGAAAACCAAGATCTTATAGTCAATACTTTTTTTGGCACTTTATTTAATTTAATTTTATTATTTTGTGTCAGTTTTAAATGGTATAATTATCCAAAATCTTTGGATAGTTCAATGTCAGTATGTAGAAATACTAATGAATTTAGTGTATTACTTTTGTATCCCTCAACTTACTGAATTCTTACACAGTTCTAACAGTATTCGGAGTTTGTTTTTTTTATCTATAAGATCATGTTTTCAGCACTGAAATTTTCTTTCTTCTTTTCCTACTCAGATGTTTTATCTCTTTTTCTTGTCTGTTTGCTCTAAGGACTTCCAGGAGTATATTGAATAGAAATGGCAAGAATTAATGTACTAGTCTCATTGAGCCTTACAGGGAAGTGTTTTGACGTTTTATTATTGAGTATACAGATGCTCCTCAACTTATGATGAGATTTTTTCTTGTAGGTTGGAAATATTACAAGTTGGAAATGCATTTAAAACATCTAACCTACCAAACACCTCAGCCTAGAAACATAGTGCACTGTATAGCATAGATATTTAGCATTGTGATCATGGCTGACCAGGAGCTGCAATTCAGTACTACACCTACATTGCAAAAGAGTATCAAAGATGAAAATTCAAAATTTAAATTAGATTTTCTTTTTTTTTTTATTGGTTGTTCAAAACATTACAGAGCTCAAGACATATCATCTTTCATACATTCGACTCAATTGGGTTTTGAACTCCCCAAATACATAATACAGACTCACTTCTGTTACATACTCACATTTTTACATAATGGCATATTAGTGACTGTTGTATTCTGCTACCTTTCCTATCCCCTACTATCCCCCCTCCCCTCCCCTCCCCTCCCAACATCCCTCTCTACCTCCTCTGCTGTTGTTCAATTCTCTCCCCTTTTTTTCCCCCCACCCCCTTGCCCCTCATAACCTCTTATTATTTTGTGTATCACTGAAGGTCTCCTACCATTTCCATATGTTTTCCCTTCTCTCTTCCTTTCTCTCCCCCCATTCGTCTTAGTTTACTGTTAGTCTTTTCCTCATGCTCTTCCTTCCTGTTCTATTCTTAGTGGCTCTCTTTATATCAAAGAAGACATTTGACATTTGTTTTTTAGGGCTTGGCTAGCTTCACTTAGCATAATCTGCTCTAATGCCACCCATTTCCCTGCAAATTCTATGATTTTGTCGTTTCTTAGTGCTGCATAATACTCCATTGTGTATAGCTGCCACAATTTTTTTATCCACTCATCTATTGAAGGGCATCTAGGTTGGTTCCACAGTCTAGCTCTTGTGAATTGTGCTGCTATAATCATTGATGTGGCCGTATCCGTATAGTGTGCTCTTTTAAGGTCCTCAGGGAATAGTCCAAGAAGGGCAATAGCTGGGTCAAATGGTGGATCCATTCCCAGCTTTCCCAGGAATCTCCATACTGCTTTCCAAATTGGCCTCACCATTTTTCAGTCCCACCAGCAGTGAACAAGTGTGCCCTTTTCCCCACATCCTCGCCAACACTTATTGTTGTTTGACTTCATAATGGCTGCCAATCTTACAGGAGTGAAATGGTATCTTAGGGTGGTTTTAATTTGCATTTCTCTGATTGCTAGAGATGTTGAGCATTTTCTCATGTGCTTGTGGATTGATTGTATGTCCTCCTCTGAGAAGTGTCTGTTCAGGTCCTTGGCCCATTTGTTGATTGGATTATTTGTTATCTTATTGTTTAATTTTTTGAGTTCTTTGTACATTCTGGATATTAGGGCTCTGTCTGAGGTGTGAGGGGTAAAAATTTGTTCCCAGGATGTAGGCTATCTATTTACCTCTTTTACTGTTTCTCTTGCTGAGAAAAAACTTTTTAGTTTAAGTAGGTCCCATTTGTTTATGCTTGTCATTAACTCTTGGGCTACGGGCGTTCTATTAAGGAATTTGGAGCCCGACCCCACAATATGTAGATCATAGCCAACTTTTCCTTCTATCAGACGCAGTGTCTCTGTTTTTATATCTAGCTCCTTGATCCATTTTGAGTTAACTTTTGTGGCTGGCGAGAGAAAGGGATTCAATTTCATTTTGTTGCATATGGATTTCCAATTTTCCCAGCACCATTTGTTGAAGATGCTATCCTTCCTCCATTGCATGTTTTTAGCCCCTTTATCAAATATAAGATAGTTGTAACTTTGTGGATTAGTCTCTGTGTCCTCTATTCTGTACCATTGGTCCACCTGCCTGTTTTGGTACCAGTACCATGCTGTTTTTGTTACTATTGCTTTGTAGTACAGTTTGAGCTCTGGTATTGCTATACCTCCAGATTCACACTTCCTGCTTAGAATTGCTTTTGCTATTCTGGGTCTTTTGTTTTTCCATATGAATTTCATGATTGCTTTATCTATTTCTACAAGAAATGTCTTTGGGATTCTGATTGGCATCGCATTAAACCTGTAGAGAACTTTGGGTAATATCGCCATTTTGATGATGTTAGTTCTGCCTATCCATGAACAGGGTACATTTTTCCATCTTCTGAGATCTTCTTCTATCTCTCTCTTTAAGGTTCTGTAGTTTTCATTGTATAAATCTTTCACCTCTTTTGTTAGGTTGATTCCCAAGTATCTTATTTTTTTTGAGGATATTGTGAATGGAGTGGTTTTCCTTATTTCCATTTCAGAGGTTTCGTTGCTGATATACAGGAATGCCTTTGATTTGTGCGTGTTGATTTTATATCCTGCCACTTTGCTGAATTCATTTATTAACTCTAGCAGCTTCTTTGTAGATCCTTTTGGGTCTGTTAAGTAAATTATCATGTCATCTGCAAATAGCGATAATTTAATTTCTTCTTTTCCTATTTTTATGCCTTTAATTTCTTTTGTCTGTCTAATTGCTCTGGCTAGTACTTCGAGAACTAAATTGAATAGAAGTGGTGATAGAGGACATCCCTGTCTTGTTCCAGATTTTAGAGGGAATGCCTTCAGTTTTTCTCCGTTTAGGATGATGCTAGCCTGAGGTTTAGCATATATAGCTTTTACAATGTTGAGGTAAGTTCCTGATATCCCTAGTTTTTCTAATGTTTTGAACATAAAGGGATGTTGTATTTTGTCAAATGCTTTTTCTGCATCTATCGAGATGATCATATGGTTCTTGTCTTTAAGCCTATTGATGTGGTGAATAGCATGTATTGATTTCCGTATATTGAACCAGCCTTGCATCCCAGGGATGAATCCTACTTGATCATGGTGCACAAGTTTTCTGATATGTTTTTGTATTCGATTCGCCAGAATTTTATTGAGAATTTTTGCATCCAAGTTCATTAGAGATATTGGTCTGTAGTTTTCTTTCTTTGAAGTGTCTTTGTCTGGTTTTGGGATCAGGGTGATGTTGGCCTCATAGAATGAATTTGGAAGAGCTCCTTCTTTTTCTATTTCTTGAAATAGTTTGAAAAGTATTGGTATTAGTTCTTCTTTGAAGGTTTTGTAGAACTCCGCTGTATACCCATCAGGTCCAGGGCTTTTCTTGGTTGGTAGACTTTGGATGGCTTCTTCTATTTCTTCCTTTGTTATTGGTCTGTTTAAATTGTGTGTGTCTTCCTGTCTCAATCTGGGCAAATCATATGCCTTAAGAAATTTATCGATATCCTCGCTATCTTCTATTTTATTAGAATATAGGGTTTCAAAATACTTTCTAATTATCTTCTGTATTTCTGTAGTGTCTGTTGTGATATTGCCTTTTTCATCCCGTATATTAGTAATTTGAGTTCTCTCTCTTCTTCTTTTTGTTAGCATAGCTAAGGGCTTGTCTATCTTATTTATTTTTTCAAAGAACCAACTTTTAGTTTTATCAATTTTTTCAATGTTTTTTTTTGTTTCAATTTCGTTTATTTCTGCTCTAATTTTAATTATTTCTTGTCTTCTACTACAATTGCTGTTGTTTTGTTCTTCCTTTTCTAGGTTTTTGAGGTGTAGTGTGAGTTCATTTATTTGTTGGTTTTTTCTTTTTTTGATGAAAGAACTCCAGGATATGAATTTCCCTCTTAAAACTGCTTTCATTGTGTCCCATAGATTCCGGTATGTTGTGTCTGTATTATCATTTGACTCTAAGAATTTTTTTATCTCTTCCTTTATGTCTTCTGTAACCCATTGATCATTCAATAACATATTGTTCATTTTCCATGTGGTGTAGGATTTTTCCTTCCTTTTTTTATCATTGATTTCCAATTTCATTCCATTATGGTCAGATATGGTGCATGGTATTATCTCCACACTTTTATATTTACTAAGATTTGCCTTATGGCATAATATATGGTCTATTTTTGAGTAGGATCCATGTGCTGCTGAGAAGAACGTGTATCCACTTGATGATGGTTGGTATATTCTATATATGTCAGTTAGGTCTAGGTTATTGATTGTGCTGTTGAGTTCTATAGTTTCTTTATTCAGCTTTTGTCTAGAGGATCTGTCTAATGGCGAGAGCGGTGTGTTGAAGTCACCCGTAATTATTGTGTTATGGTCTATTTGACTCTTGAACTTGAGGAGCGTTTGTTTTATGTAGATTGCAGCTCCATTGTTTGGTGCATACAAATTGATAATTGTTATGTCTTGTTGGTGGATGGTCCCTTTAACAGTATATAGTGTCCTTCTTTATCCTTCTTAATTAACTTAGGTTTGAAGTTGATTTTATTTGATATGAGTATGGCCACTCCTGCTTGCTTCCGAGGGCCATGTGAGTGGTATGATTTTTCCCAACCTTTTACCTTCAGCCTGTGTATGTCTTTTCCTATCATATGAGTCTCCTGAAGGCAGCATATTGTTGGATTTGTTTTTTTGATCCAGGTTGCTAGCCTATGTCTCTTGATTGGTGAGTTTAGGCCATTAACATTTAAAGTTACAATTGAGATATGATTTGTACTTCCAGTCATGCTTCTTTATTTATTTATTTTAGTTTGGCTAGTTTTACTTTTTTGGTTATTTTCCTCCTCCTTTACTGAGATACCTCTTGTTGTTAGTTTTGGGCACTATTTTTCAATTCCTCTTCTTGTAGTATATTGCTCAGAATGCTTTGCAGTGCTGGTTTTCTTGCTGCAAATTCTTTTAGCTTTTGTTTATCATGAAAGATTTTAATTTCGTTGTCAAATCTGAAGCTCAATTTTGCTGGATACAGTATTCTTGGTTGAAATCCATTATTTTTCAGCGTTTGAAATACATTGTTCCAGGATCTTCTCGCTTTCAAAGTCTGTGCTGAGAAATCAGTCGTTAACCTAATTGGTTTACCCCTGAATGTAATCTGTCTCTTTTCTCTGGTAGCTTTTAATATTCTCTCCTTGTCCTGTATGTTGGCTATCTTCATAATTATGTGTCTTGGAGTTGGTCTATTATAGTTTTGAATGTTTGGGGTCCTGTAGGCTTCCAGGATTTGGCAATCCATTCCATCTTTCATCTCTGGGAAGTTTTCTACAATTATTTCATTTAATATGCTGTCCATTCCTTTGGTTTGAATCTCTGTGCCTTCTTCTATCCCGATGACTCTCAAATTTGGTTTTTTAATGACATCCCATATCTCTTGAATAGATTGCTCATGGGATTTAAGCATCTTTTCTGTGTTGACTATACTCTTTTCAAGTTGATAAACCTTGTCTTCATTATCTGATGTTCTGACTTCTACTTGATCAAGTCTATTTTGTAATATTCTCGTTTGAGTTTTTAATTTGGTTTATAGTCTCCTGCAATTCTAGGATTATAGTTTGATTCTTTTTTAAGATCTCTATCTCCTGGTAGAGCTCGTTCTTTGCCATTTGAATTTGTTTGTTTAATTCATTTTCAAAATATATTTTTATTGCTTGGACTTGCTGTCTCATGTCTTCTCTAATATTCCTTTCCATTTGAGTTAGGTATGCCTTGAGTTCTTTCCCTATCCCTGCTTCTGATGTTTCTATGTCCTCTTGTAGAATTAAGTTGTCTTGCATTGTTTGTACTCCTTTTTTCCCTTGTTTTCTCATGTTGTCCCCGTTGCTTTCCAGCTCTATTTGATTGTCGTGTTTCTACTCTCTTCTATAGATTTGTTTTGGTTCTGTATTACTCTGATGCCTCTCCTTAGTGTTGTTAAACTATGCCTGCTGACGTGGATTCCACTGTAAAGGAAGATCCGACGTCCGAGCTCCAGTGACGACACTACTTTGCTATGACCGGCCCCAGTTCCTTGCCTGGGTATCCTGATGAGGTGGTGTGACTGGACTGTCTCTGTTTGATTTCAGCTCCCAGTCGCGGCAGGCAGGCGGTCTCTAGCCGCCCAGTATCACAGGCCGAGGGCGGGTGATCGGTCACCTGCGGCCGGGTGTTCTCCTACCGCCCAGCTATGCGGGCAGTGGGTGAACTGTCACCGGCGGGCCTGCAATTTCCAGCTGCCCAGTCTTGAGGGCCTTGCCTCTATCCTCCTGGTTTCTCCTGCTAGCCTTCTGTAGCCGCAGGGCAGGCCGCACGAATCAGTGGGCCTGGATCTCCGGGGTCCCACAGTTGGCGATTGGGATCCCAGGCACTCTGTCCTTTGGATTTTTCCTGTTTGCCCCTCCCCCAGCTCTAGCTAGACAGGTTTTGTTTTGGCTGCAGATGGGTAGGGGGGGTTGCAGGTCAGGTGCCTCTAGTTCCCCCCTAGTCTTTATGCAGGCTCACTCTGATTCTCCCTCCCCCGGCAAGCCTAGGAGAGAATTTATGCGAGTTCCCGATGTATGGGGGATGGGCTGAGTGTCACACACCTGTTTTGTTGTTGAGATCTGTCGGAGAATGGCGGTGGATATATCAGCTGTTCAAGATGCTGACTGCTGATTCCCTTGGTGGAGTGTCCGCTGTCTAAATTAGATTTTCTAATAAATGAGTATCACCTTTACATCATGGAAAAGTTATGAAATCATAAATTAAAGCAGTACAAGTTGAGAATGGTATGTAATATTAGTTGTGGGCATCTCATATTTATCTTTTATTGTGTTAGGGTACATTCATTGTACACTTATTTTGGTGAGAGTTTTTAATCACAAAAAATGATGAATTTTGTCAAATTATTTTTATTCATCTCATAATAATGTATTTTCCTTCATTCTGTTAATGTGTTGTGTGATATTTATTGACCTGGTTATGTTGAATCATCTTCTATATCAGTCAATCCTACTTGATCATGATATTTGATGTCATATTAATAACATCAAATGTTATTGTGTTGTTATACTCAGTTTTCTCATATTTAGGGGAATTTTTGCACTTTGTTCATCAAGGATATTTTATTTGTAGTTTCTTGTAGTATCTTTTTTCTGGCTTTGATATGGTAATGCTGTCCTCATAAAAAGAAATTGGAAGTACTCCGTCATCTTCAATTTTTGTAAGAGTTTAAGAAGAATTGGTATGATGTCTTTAAATGTTTCATAGAATTCAGGAGTGAAGCAACCAGGTCTTGGGCTTATCTTTGATGGGAAAATTTTATTGCTGATTCATCTTCCTTTTTATTGGTGAGTTCAGATTTTCTATTTCTTCATAACTCAGCATTATGTTGTATTGAGGAATTTGTCCATCTCTTCTAGGTTATCAAATTTGTTGGCATATAATTGTTCATAGTAGTATATTATACTTTTTCGGACTTTGGTGAAATTTGTTTTAACTTTAATATATACTTTGTTTAATATATATGTGTGTGTGAATATATATATGTGTGTATATATATATTAAATAAATAAATATATAAATATATATATATATATATTTATATATATATATACACAAAAGAGAACAGAGATCATCCTGAGCTCTCTTTTACCTTCAATTGTAGGGAATAATTTTTTCAGTTATAATAATTTCATTCTCAGCAGATGTGAGACCCTAAAACTAAAATGAGTTTTTCATAGAAAGCATTTGCCTAAGTCATGCTTTGGTTTGTAGTTAATAACTCTGTTTAAATCAATGGAGAGTTTATTCATATTCAAGATAATTGTAGATAAAGAGTTATTATTGCTATGTTTATTTATTTATTTTTTCTGGTTGTTTTAAACATTTTTTGTTTCTTCTTACTGTCTTCCCTTTTGGTTTTACAGTTTTGTTGTTGTTTATTTCTTTTTGTAGTGATATGCTTTGAATCTTTTGTTTTTGATTTGTACCTCTATTAAATGTTTTTGCTTTGTTAATCATGAGACTCAAGGAGAATAACTTATAGTAATAAAAACCTATTTGGGGCTGGGGATGTGGCTGAAGCAGTAGCGGCTGAAGCGCTGGGTTCGATCCTCAGCACCACATAAAAAAATAAAATACAGATGTTGTGTCCACTGAAAACTAAAAAATGTTAAAAAATCCTCTCTCTCTCTCTCTCTCTCTCAAAAAAAAAAGCCAATTTAAAGCCAATAACAAGTTAACTTTTATTGCATTTACCCTCACATTATTTTATAATATATATAATTTGATAATTTAAATATAGGTTTAATTTAGTTTATCTTTTCAACTTAATACTAGGGATAAAATTGCTTTTCAGAACATCATTACAATTCTGAAGTTTTCTGAACATGTCTCTGTTTTACTTAGGCTATTGAATTTTATGCTTTTGTATGTTTCATGTCATTATTAGCAGCTCAATGAACTCCCTTTAACATTTACTGTAAAAAACTGTTCAGGGCTGGGGATGTGGCTCAAGTGGTAACGTGCTCTCCTGGCATGCATGGGGTGCTGGGTTCAATCCTCAGAATCACATAAAAATAAAGATGTGTGTCCACCGAAAACTGAAAAATAAATATTAAATCTCTCTCTCTCTCCCTGTCTCTCTCTTCTATCTTTAAAAAAATGTTCAATTGCTCTGACTTTTCTTAACTTTTATCTGTATGAGAAAGTTTTTATATTTCTGTCATTTCTGAAAGGCAGTAAGACAGATTTGCTGGGTAATATATATTTTTTCTGCAGTTTGTTTTTATTTTTCTTTAGCACTTTGAATACATTCCACTCTCAGCTGACCTATGGGTTTTCTGCTAAGAAATTTTCTGATAGTTGTTTTGGCATTCATTTTTGTGTGATTTTTAAAAAGATCTGCTGCTCTCAGATTTTTTTTTGTCTTTGATATTTGATAGTTTTAATATAATGTTTTTTTTCTTCTTTGGTTTAAATTTGATAGAAGACTTCTGTGCTTTCTCTATCTGGATGTCAATATCTACTTATTAGGGAAATTTTTACTGATTAATATTATGATTTTTAAATTTTTCTTCTTTCACTCCTGTTATGCAAAGTTTAATGCCTTGGTATTGTGCCTTAATTTCCCAGGCTTTCTGCACTCATTTCATTCTCCTGTGTCTTTATTCCTCTGACTGGAGAATTTCAAAATTCTGTCTTTCAGTTATTTGATTCTATTTACTGCTTGGTAAAGTCTGCTACTGAAGCTTTCTATTGATCTTTTATTTTTACAATTCAGTTGTTATATTCTCTATCTGTAGGATTTTTATTTATTTTTTGTTATTTCTAATTGCTTACTAAAATTTTAACTGTACCATTTCTCTAAATTTTTTGGCTCTTATATTTGTAATTCACTGAAATTCATTAGAGGATTATTCTCAATTCTTTAGCAGTCATTTCACGGATCTTCACTTTTTGGGGCTCTATTGTTGCAGCTTTCTTTTGGAAGTGATATGATTCCTTGATTCTTCATAATGTTGTGCCTTTGCATTGTTGTTTGCAATTTTTAGGAGATTTTCTTTCTCTCCTTTAGAGGTGGTACTTGGTGTGGATATACCTTCACCATTTAGCCTGAACTATGTTGGGTACCCTGGGCAGGTAAGATATATTTGTGGATTCTTAATTTGGGGGCACTGCCTTTGCTCTGATGTTGGTTGGGGTTGCTCTTTGAGTATAGCAACAGCTTCTTGATATGTTGTCAGGATATATTTCCTGGCATGCAATTTTTATATTTCTGCAAGGATGCAGGATGGGCTTAAAAGCTAGAAAGAATTGCTGTCAACATAGGCTTGACCAGAAGCTATGCTCCCTAGAAATGCATGATTGAGGATTGTCTTCCTCCTGTGATGGAGCCAAGGGGTGGACTTTTGATGGAATCAATCATCTGTTTGCCTTCCTGAGTTCAAACCCATATGGTGCCTATACTTCTCCTAAATGTATAGCAGTCTCCCTGACAGTACAGGCTTTTTGGTTGAAGGGAACCAATTTGACTTCCTAAGTGAAACAAATCTAGCCACTACACTCCTCTAAAATTGGCAGAGGATGATGTCTCTCTGCTTATGTACGCCATTAGGGTAAGTTCTGAGGCTGGGCAAGGGCAGTAACTGACAAGGGTCTCAAGCTGAAGTTTCCAGTGTGCTTCTGAAGGTAACCAGCTAAGCTTTGTGAGAGGGATATGAAGTTGGCTGTTATATTTAGCTGGGCACCATAGCAGGAAGGAACAAGGAGCTGCAAAGATCTACATGCTGGTCACTATAAGCTCTGCCTATTTTCTTCATTCCTACCTCATATCAGGCCATGTAGCTATATTAGCCCCAATATCCCCCATGAACTGAAATAGGAGTGGGTTTCCCAGGAAGCATTTCAGAGTGTTGGGGAAGTAAGTTACTGCTTTTTGAGTCTCTTTCCTCCTGTATTAAGTATGCTAAGTCTTTTCTGTCTAGTGTTATACTAACTTGGAGGATGGGAAGAGTTGGTCCCATCATATCACAACCATTCTTTTTACTCTTATAATTCATTTTCATTTCTGCACACCATGTGAAGGTATATTAGTTTTGTTGTTTTTGTTTTTGTTTTTCCAAACAAGGATTTCAAAAACATGTTCAGATTTGTGGACAGTTGCTAGTGAACTGTATGCATGTGTCAGTGGTGGGAATACAGCCCAAAACTTCCTATTTCAACATCTTGCTTACATCCAAATTTCTTTTGGATGATCTTACATGAATTTAGGTTAACTAGAATCCAAGAATCCCATTTTTGGAGAATCTTTCTGTTTCATAGAGGAATGTCTCTGCTTTATCTATGCAATTACATCATCAGGAAGATGAGGCTTTAAGCAAATCTTTGTTATAGTCTTATGAGTATATTTTCCTCTAATTTGTGTGTTTCTAAAAACAAAAGAAAACATGGTTTTGCAGAACCATAAGCACTCTACAGATTAACAATTTGTTTACAAAAGAACAACATCATTTTGAGGCTTGCATGCCAAGCAATTTTCATTCACATTGTCAGTTCAAATATAAAAGCTGTCACTAAATTATTCCATCTTGTGATTTCAAATGGTGCATAATATATAGGAATTAATTTTTTATGAAGAAAACCATCACATTTTTTGACAAAATACTAGCTTGATGTAAACATAACTTTCCTCTTTAGACTAAATTTATGACGCATTTTTAGTCCAACACATCTAACGTTTGCTTTAAAGAGCACCTCAGTGACAGAATTCTCAACAATTAGATACAATGGATGCAGGAAATTCTTTCAGAAGTCCTAAATTGTCTCAAATATGAAAGGACAGTATCATAACTGTTTTTACTCAGTTGTCACTCCTTCTATACATATTGATGAAATTGTGAAAATAAATTACAAAGAAGTTTTTTAAAACTGCTTGTTTTACCTACCAAGATGAATAAATTAAAGGCATCATCACGGAATTTTTTAACTGGACATATTTTTGAAGTTGGCGAATATTAAGTGTGTACATTATGAATACAGTGCAATTTTTGATATCAGTGGGTGCAATGAATGATTAAGTCATTACATATCTATCACTTCACATGCTTGTGTTGTGATGAGATCATTCAAAATACTCTATTTTAGCTATTTAAAAATATTTATTATCATGAACTATAGTTCATGCTGTGCAATAGATTTCTAAAACTTGCTTCTCCTAACCAAAACTTTGTACCCTTTGGACAATATCATTTACTTTACATCCTTAGTTCTTCTAGTTTCTGGTAACCACCATCTTATTTTCTACTTCTGTGAATATGACTATTCATATTCTGCATATAACTGATAATGTGAGAATTATATTTCTGTACCTGGCTTGTTTCATTTAACATACATTAGCTCTATCCATTGTTAAAATGGCAATTTTCTTCTTTTCTGAGGTGAATAGAATTCCAATGTGTGTGTGTGTGTGTGTGTGTGTGTATCACATTTTCTTTATCCATCTGTTGATGGGCACTTAAATTTCTTCCATATTTGTGCTACTTTGAAAGATGATACAATAAAGATGAGGGTGAAGATATTTCTTTGACATGATAATTTCAAATTCTTTAGATAGATACCAAGAAATGGAATTGTTCTATCAAAACGTGCTCTTGCTTGAATATTTATCCTCTACAAAACTCATACTGAAATTTAATAACCATTGTCACAGCTTTAAGGGGTGGGAACTTTGAAAAGCCATTAGGCCCCACATTAGATATGATAATTCTATTTTTAGGTTTTGAGGAATTTGTTTATTATGCACTATAATATTTGTATTAATTTATATTCCTACCAACAAAGTAAAACTATTCCCTTTTATGTACATCATCATGAATACTTTCTTTCAGCTTTTTTACCTATTATAACATGCATAAGGTACAATATCATTCTGATTTTAATTTGCATATACCCGATGATTAGTGATGTGGAATGTTTTTCATTTGATTGTTTGGTATTGTATTTCTTCTTTTTAAAAAATATCTATTAAGATCACTTGTCTGTATTTAAATCAGATTATTTGTTTTTTTATTGAAGTTTGAGTTACTTACATATGTTGCATATCATCCCTTTATTAGAAGAATGGTTCATAAATGTTTACTACCAATCCAAAGGATATAACTTCACTCTATCAATTGTTTCCTCTATGATGCAGAGGGTTTTTTAATTGATATGATCGCTTTTGTTTAGTTTTTCTTTTCATTTCCTTCCTTCCTTCTTTCCTTTCTTTCTTTCTTTTTTCTTTGCCTATGCTTTTGGGATTATATTCAAGAAATCATTGTCCAGAAAAGTACTATGGAATTTTCTCCCATATGTTGTTCTAGTAGTTGTACAGTTTTGAGCCTTACATATAAATCTTTAACCCATTTTGAATTGATTTCTGTCTGTGGTGTGAAACAAGGGTCTACTTTCATTATTTGGCATCTGAATTCCTACCTCTTCAACACAATAATCAGTATGTCAGTCTCAAAATTAGAGTATTATTAAAGCATCAGTATATTAAAATGCTGGGTGGAAATTTCAAAACCATCCCAAAAGGAACTCCTTATTCTGCAAAGCAAAGCTGTCAAACTAGCAATCTTGGCAATAATTGGAAGACTTGCTGGAAACTTATAATCTAAAACCACATCCCAGATTTAATGAATCAAGTTCTGAATTTTAACAAGATTCTACAGATGATTCAAAGTCACCTTGAATTTCAGAAAGCATACATAGTTCATACACTTCCTTAAATGTGTTGGATATTATGAAGGAACTATGTGTCACAAATTTGAGACAGAACTGGCATTAAGTCTTAATTCTGTGGACTTTTGCTGTCTGTTCTCTGTTCTAACAACCGTTATTTCTCATCAAAATAAGAAATAAAATTTTGGAGAATAGTTACCTAAGATGAACTGTTAATTTAAGTATCAGAACTCATCATGTAATGTGACTTCATTTCTGAATTCCATTTAGCTTTTCCACAGTAAGATAAAAGAGGCACCCCTATTCAATAAAACATTCTTTCATACTGCTATTAATTGAAAACACCACACACACACACACACACACACACACACACACACACACACACGATCAATTTTAGGAAAGCAGGCAAAAAGGGCCTGTTAATTAACTATGAAAGTATAGCTAAAACCAACCTCTATATGAACAAGGCAGAAATACTTGACATATAGACACTCATTGGCAAACTTTTTTCTTGGTGTTTTAGAGTCACATAGTAGGAAATCAGTGAATTTGTTGTGATGATCATGACACAATCTGTTCAATGATTTTCTAAATCCAAGGCAGAGTAATTCTGCAATTAAGCTGAGCTGGTTTAGTTCACATTTGAATTTCTCATTAGTATGCACAATTTAATTGTAATTTTGGTCCTCTTGATTGTACAAAATTATAAAAGCAATATTGCTTGATTTGAAGTTCTTGCTTTCTAATATTATGTGAAATTTTAACTAAAAACTCAGTATTCTCAAAGGTCATAGGCACTAAGTATTACAACTTATTAAATACTTGTTACAGAAGAATACAATCAATTTGAACAGTTACACATTCATGTATATGTGTCATTTTTCTCCCATTGAAATATACAAGGCATGTAAAAATCAACAAACCTTAGCTTTGGGAAATTCTTAAGGGATAGTGACTATAATGTTTGATCTGACTTTTTAGTCAAGCAATTAACAAGAGATTAATATGCTTTCACCAGTTAAAGAACATTTTAATTCAATAATAGGTTCAGGCTTTGAGTTATCTTTATGCAGTATCTGTTAATTTCAAAGGTTTAAAGTTTTTACTACTTGAAGGTTTTACAATCCTTGAATCTCAAAATTTAAATATAGAGCTTTTGTATTAGAAACTGACTCTGTGCATGTGTGTGTGTGCAAGTGTGTGTGTATGTTCACACTCAGACACCAATGATTATAAAACCAAGGCAGTAAAATATTGCTCTGTCTTCATAAATTACTTAGTCAGTTTTAACTTTTTAATGATCCTAACTTTCCAAATGTATCTGGAATAATTTCACATAGCCATACAAAAACTCCCACGTCATTTACCAGGAATCTTCATGGTCCAATGGAAGTGACTAGTTATACTCAACAGCAGATTTGCCCAAAAGCAACTCAAGATATTTTTCTCATACTTTTACTCTATATGCACCTGAAAAAAATATGCCAAGAACCACATCTTGCCAGTTTCTGGAATGACTTTTATAATTATTTGCAACTATGTCCCTCTGAATATCAAAAGCTTAAAATTAGTTGAGACCATGCTCAGTGTGGATGCTGTTAAAGGCTTCTCTTTTTTTGTCATTTTAGCAGGATTACTTTTCTACTCCTATTTCTTTAGACAAGCTTGAGACATCATTCTTAATGCTATTCTATACTGCTTTATATTGATTTTGTTGTTGTTGTTTATTGTGTTTGAATTAAATACTTTTTAGAATGCTTAAAGGGAAGAGTATTGTTATCTTTCTATAATGAATAATTTATTTTTTCTTTTAAAATTGCGTAAGATTCCGAATATTTGCTTCATTTTATGTATCTAGAATGTTTAATTTTGTGGAATTTTCAATAAGAGAGATAAGAAATATTTACATTTTTTCAATGTTTTATTTTAACATTTTTTGATTTTTATAGAAGAAATCTGATATTATATTTCCCATGTTAATACTGTTGGAGAGCAAAAGTTATACACATCTATACGTTAAAGGTCATGGAAAGTGCCAGATATATACTTTGGTATCATTAAGAGATCATACATTGCTGGGGTTGTATCTCTGTGGTAGAGTACTTGCCTAGCATGTGTGAGACACTGGGTTTGATCCACGGCGCCACATAAAAATAAATAAATAAATAAAATAAAAGTTTTGCGTCCATCTACAACTAAAAATTACATATTAAAAAAAAGAGGTCATACAGTTAGGCATGGTGATCCATGCCTGTAATCCCATGGACTCAGGAGGCTAAGGCAGGAGGATCTCATGTTCAAAGCCAGCCTCAGCGATGGTGAGTCACTAAGCAACTCAGTGAAACTCTGTTAATAAATAAAGATACAAAATAGGGCTGGGGAAGTGGCTCAGTGGTTGAGTGCCCTCTTGTCATTTGGCCAGATATTTTTTTTTTCTTGTATGGAGCACTCTTATGCAATGTAAAATTAGTACCATCTATGACCTTTAAACACTAGAAGTCAGAAACATATTCTTCCTCTGCTCCACTCCCAGTATGTGACTTTTTTTTCTGGAAGGACAAAATTACCCACCCCAGGATGAGAACTGCTGGCTTAGAAAAGTGTGGGGGAAAGGGTATTTAAAACTAGGAAAATCACAGTGGAACTCGGAAAGCAAAGAAAGGGTGAAACGTGATAATCATAAAACACTCTTTTAAGATGATTAAGCTTCAATTTATAATTCACATGTCTTAGCTCTGCTAACATAACAAGTTACCATATACTGGGTGACTTGGATTTTCAATGTATGCATTACTGCAGTACGGTACTGAATCCTTAATATGGTCATAATAGTTTCTTAATTGATATAACTTGAAGACAAGTTCTTTCCTTTCCAGAATGTGTGATGGTATGTGAATAATTTACAGTTTCAAACATATTCAGAGGCATAATGTAAGACTACAGATACAAAGGAGGCAAGATGAACTGGAGAAAATGCTTTACTGGTGTATCCTATAAAACATTTAAAAAAAGATAATCAATATCAATTCTTCTCAAAATCTTCCAAAATTAGAAGAAAATTGGTTACTTCCTGACAAAGTCCATGAGACACTGATATCCCAATCCAAAATTAGATTAAAAATATAACAAGAAAATATAACTACTGATCAATATCTTTTTTGAATGTAGATGAAAACATCATTAACCATAGATGGCAGTAACATTTAAATGGTCTCAAAATTAAGTGAGTGTTTTAACAATTAGATATCAATTCACCAATCATAGCTACCACAAATTAAAAATTGATAATAGTCAGAGTTGATAAATGTCTGCACCAGGCTTCTTTCTCTGAAATGAGAACTTCCTATTCCAGGAAGCTTGTGCTAGCTTTCTTGAGATGAAGGTGCCAGGATATGAAAAGTGAAGAAAAGAAGGATAGGGCTGAAAAATTTAGGTAAAAAAGGTACAGTTAGCTGGAGACCAGCCTCAGCCTCACCCCATGAGATCTCCAGAGCACGACTGCAGCAGCTTAGCCCTACCTTGAGACGTTTTGTCAGTTCTTAGTTGTGGGTCCCCCTAAGACTGGAGTTGCAATCAGTTAATGTAATCCAGACAGGGCACTGGTACAGCTACTACAACAAATGTTTAAAAAGTAGTTTTTTTCAGACCCTATCAGAATATGCATTGTATACATAGAACAATGGTTTCTCCATACTTAAATTCATATGTTTATTTTAGCATGTTATTTTAGCACATAAATTCTACTTATACACATATAAATTACATAAATATTGTACTTTCTTCTTGGAGAAAAAAATAAATATATTGTAAGATGTAGTAGGTAGAATAATAGGACCTCTTTGTCCTACTCCCCAAATCTGTGGTATGTTAGCTTACATGACAAAGGGGAATTAAAGCAGAAAATGGAATTAAGATTGATGATCAAATGACATTAATGTAGAAAGATTATCCTGGATTGTCCAGGTGAGCACAGTTTAAATAAGTAAGAGTCTTTTAAATGAGTGAGAATCAGAGTTATGCTGTACTGGAAAGATTCTATGTGCCTTGTTACATTTTTAGTTTGGAAGATTCAATGTGTCCATGAGCCAGATGATGTTGGTGACCTCCACAAACTGGAGAAGGCAAGAAAACCAAGATTCCTTACAATTTTTAAAAAGTAATATGGCCCTGTAGACACCTGGGTTCTAGCCTCATGAAATCTCTTTCATGCTCCTGAACCTCAAACTATAAAGCAAAACAATGAATACCATAAAGCAAAATAAATTAGTGGCAATTTATTCAACAATCATTGAAAACTATTAGGATTATTGAAATCATCTCTACTAAGAAAGAATCATGTTACTGACAATGCAGATGGAAGAAAGAGGAGAAGGTTAATTGTATGATATATCTGTTTGACCTGATACTTGATTTAATATTGCTTACTAATGTTACCATTACAAAAAATATAATTGTGAAAAAATAGCTCCTTGGGTTTGTTTTATTGAAATGGAACTTTAGGAAGTATAATAAATTTGGGGTCTCACTATGACATTTGGATTGGAAGATGGCAGAGAGACAAGAATGAAGCTTCAGTTTCAGTATTGGTTGAGCACTGAATAAATGGAAAGAAATAAAAGCCATATATATTTAACTACTTCTAGAAAATTGGCTGTGAAAAAATGTAAGGGATTTTGTGTGGGTGTTCAAAGAAGTAGAGAGAATTTAACAAGCTGATAAGGTAAAATAAAGAATCCAGGGCAGAAGAAGAATTTTAAGTTTAAAGAAAAGCTAGATAATTGATCATCTTCTTAAAAGAAGTATGCAATGATAATATATGGGGTCAAGACAAGAGTATTACTACTGTTTTAATTTCACTTGCTTTTATTAAAGGCAATTGTAAATAAATGAAAATTCTGTAAAAATGAGTGGGACAATATTGGTAACTTTTTACCATCTGTGTTGAAACATAGCTAAGATGTTTCTAATTTCAGTTATTCCATTTTATACAATAAAATGCTTTTATTCATTTTCTTATTGAACACCCATGAAAAATTAGGTCAAACAAAAAGAACAATATGTCTTTTTTAATTGGTTGTGTGACTTTGCCTCTGCTTTCTCAGTATGTTGCAATGTTAAACACTCAGGTTAAATGATTCATAAATTTTGGAGGGAATCAAACAAATTGTGATTAAGATTGTTAATAGAACATATCTAACTGGCTTATTGAGAAGCAGACCAAACTTCTAATACTTTATGAAGACGGTATTAAACTTTCAAATAGAGAAATATCTACAATATTTTATTTATATAGTTATATGCAAGTGTATCTATTTGTATATATGCATGCATGTGTATGTGTATATCCCCAAACTTAATAATTAGAAGCATTATAGAAGATTTATGGAATTCAAGTATGTTTGTAGGTTATTAATTGTGGTTAAGCACAGTAGAAAGAAATGTATTTCCAGATCATAGAGTTCTTTTGGGGGTAATGTGATGCAATGTTTATAAAGATGTTATTGTGATTCAGATATTAGGTGTCCCCAGAAGCTCATATGAGAGACAATAGACGAAAATGTAGAGTTGAAATGACTGGGCTCTGAGAGCCTTAACCTAATCAGTGCATTAATTGAATGATGGGGATTACCTGGATGGTAACTTTAGGAAGAGTGTGGTTGCAGAAGGTAGGTCTGAAGGGGCGTGCCTTTATGGTTTATATATTGTCTCTGATGAGCAGAGCTTACTCTCTCTCTGCTTCCTGTCATGTGGTAAGCTGCTTTCCTCCATCACAGCCTTCTGTCCTGATGTTCTACCTTACCTCAGGCCCAGAGCAATGGAGTCTATTAGCTATATACTGAGAACTCTGAAAACATGAGCACCAAATAAATGTTTCCTCCTTCTGTATTGTTCTTGTCAGATATTTTGGTTACAGTGATAAAAAAAAACCTGACTAAAAGAAATGTCAAGTATATAAATATATTTACAAAACACACTAGACATATAGTGAGATAAATGATGATTTGAAGGTTCATGCTATAGTAATCTACAGAAGAACTTTGATACATTGCAAAGACAAAGTGAAACAACCTCCAAGATTATAGTTGAAATGCCCTGAAGTTCCTTTGCCTACAAGATAATGAAAACCTGAGAAACATGTGCCTCCCAGGAAACACAGAGAGTGAATCAACATGTTTATGGATCATAGAAAAGTCTGTACAATGTAATAAGAATGGACTAACAGGAACTAACAATAAGGCGACTTATTTTATCCACAGTATTTGGTGTGTGTGTGTGTGGGTCAATTAGGTCAATACCCTGAAACTCTTTACCCCTGAGCTACAGCATCAGTTCTCCCCTTTCCTTTTTTTTAATTTTTTTGAGGCAGGTTCTTGTTAAATTCCTGAGCCTGTCCTCACAATCTTCTTTCCTCAGTCTCCTGAGTCTCTGGAATTACAGGAATGCACCACCACACCCAGCTTATCCATAGTGTTTTTAAGATTGAAGAAGAAAAATTTAGAGAAGAGCCAAAGCTCTGGCCATGCAGCCTTCAGTAGAGTCCACACAGAAAAGACAACTTAGATGGAATATGTACTATATGCACTATGATAGGCTGGGTCCTATTATTGGGGCCATATGTATTAGAAAAATTTGGATCTTGTGGATAAGATGGTGGTTCTTTCCCCCCAACTCCTGAATATTTAATTGAAATGGGCATGAATGGTAATTAGTGGAATTCTATTTAGGATTCTTTGTTTGTGGGTTAAGAATGATACAGTAGTTAGAAAAACCAATGTAGACTTTGAAATTACTCTCTCCATCAATCAAGATAGTCAAACAAAAGTAAGGTAGTTATCACATGCTGAAAACATTGGTGGAAATTTGTGCTACTTTTAAATATTTAAAGGATACATTTTTGATGGTCTCCACCATATTCCCATTAAATTTATTTGTCTGACATTGCACAAAAGTGAAGGATTTCGTAAAATGGCAGTAGGCTCAAATAACTCATGCCATAATTGCAGCTTCAAGGCCAGCAGATTAACACATCTTCAGTGTGCCACCATTGGTGCCACTCAGTGTGCCACCATTGATGTGACAAATGGATAAGTTTTCCATCCCTTGTAGAGAAGATTAGAAATGATTAAAATTCACATGGAACTAGATAATATATAGTTTTTTCCTAGAACTATTCTACATCCCTCATCCAATGATACAATATAGTCGAAATATATCTGACCTTATTTGACATACTACAACATTTTTAATATCATATTCATATGATATTATATCAAGCCAGTTGACCCACTTAAGCATCAGCTCTTTAACAAATTGGATGTTAACATTCTAGATTGTTGCATTATGGTTTGAATCTAGAATGTTCCCATAATCTCAAATGTCAAGGGCTTGATACTCAGTGCACCAATATTTAGAGGTGAGGATTTGGGGAACTGACTGGATTGTGAAAGCTCATACTTCATCATTGGTTTAATCCATTGATAACTGAATAGACTACCTAGAGGCGGTGAAAACTGTAGGTAGTCAGTTGTGGTTAGAGCAAGTAGTTCACTGGTGGTGGGTCCTGTAAGGTTATTTCTTGTATTTCTCCTTCTCTCCCTATTTCCTGGCTGTCATGAGGTGAGAAACTGTCCTCTGCCGTGCCTTTCAAATTCATGTTCTGCCTCATATCAGACCCAAACCAATGGAGGCTGCCAACCATGAACTGAAACCTCTGAAACTGTGAGTCAAAGTAAAGCTTTACTCCTGTAGGTAGTCTCTCACAGGTGTTTATCACAACAATGAAAAGCTGACTAGCACAGGATCCTATCACTGAGAGACAGTGTCTATGAAGTTTTACCACATATTTATGGTGTCAGATGTCGGCCTGACACAGCCTTTCATCTGAAGTGAAAAACAAGTGTTTTTTAATCTTACACTGCTTATCCTGAAGATGAAAGCACCAAACTTATGGACCTGTTTGGGTTTTTGAGGCAGCATATTTCACAACTCAGAAGATTGTCCCAAATCATACTTCATGACACAAGAAACTTCTAGCACTGAGCAGAAATTAGAGTGAAAAAAAGAGAATTGTGGCAAATGCAAGCCATCAGTGGTAGGAAAAGGTTATTTGTGAGGTTTTGGCATGCCCACTGGAGAAATTACACAATAGAACTCAAGAGATTTTTAAGTCAGGTTGTACCATATTGGTGTTCTTCTGAACTAAAAGATCATGTTACTACAACTGCTCCATAAAACAAGCTCTCCTAGATCCTCATGGTCATAAGTTTGGGATGTATTCAGAAGCAGACCATTTTGAAGTAGAAATTTAAGATCCAGAATAGAGCATGGACAAATCAAGAAAAGAAAAGCAATCTATACAAAGAGCCCAACTGTCAAGTCTTACACAACTGTTGCACCAGTGCCTACCTTCCCACTTCTATGCATGCCATGATCTATATGTCTCTGTGTTTGATTTCAAGTTGAAAGTGATGAAATATAGTCTAGCCCAACTCAGGAGATGCCTGAAAGACAATGAAAAAATCAAAATACTCCCAATTTCCAAAGCTTTCTGTAGTGAATTTGTTAATTCATTTCACATAGATAGTGAAGTGTATAGAGGTGAGAATACATATAGTCACGAGAACTGGGAAATCATTCCACTGGTGGTAAGAGTCCTCAAACGAGAAATACTAAAATCATCTTTCAGTCAACCTAGAATAAAAACATGTGGTTATATATTTGGATTTGGGTGCAATGATGAAAACTTTCATAATGTATGGAAAGGACAATAAAGAGTATACTAACAGAAGAGGCGTTCAATAACCAAACACAAAGAATAACGTCACCAGCTTCTCTCAGCCACTCTTTGTCACCAGCCCTCCAAATATTGATATAATAAGCACAAGAACTGAGTGTTCATTGTGACAGGAATGGAGGCTAACCATGGGCAGCAACTGATTTGTCCACTGCCTGCATTGAATGTCTAAGTTGTCAATAACACAGGCCATTACTAAGTCTATAATAATGCACCATTTTCTAAGGAAACAAACCAGTACTTAGTGGCAAGTAACCAATATTGAACCCTGCACCTTGGAAGGATCAATGACTCATGCTGACAGAAATAGACATATATTCTGCATATGGCTCAATCAAGAGTGGCAAATGAATGATGGTGTTTGAGCTGCCCAGAGACAGAGGTGACACCACTCTTGGAAATTTCTCTGTGCAAAGGTGCCAAAAAACTGCCCAGTTGTATGGTGATGTCCTGTTCAAAGGGAAATTCCATGGTTACCATGAAGTTTATCAGTTCATGACCTAAGGTTCAAACACCAGCCACCCAGGGATGAAGAACCGTGGGCTCAAGCTGATGATTGTAATTGAACTGTTCAAACTTTTGACCTTGGTTCTATTTGTTTTAAAGTAACTTTCTCACAGTGAATCCCTTTGATGTTGAAACATATATAATAAACATCCTGAGCTGACTCATCTGTCAAGAGTGTGGTGCCCACCGGTCTCAGCTTTTTCTCTCTGTTCATTTTTTCTAACCCCTCATTGCCCCCTCCATTTTCCTGAGTTAACTGTTGTGCAGGTCACAACTTGGCTCTGTCTTTTCTGCCTTCATGGTCTTGCCAACACTATTAACTGCAAACTTAACAGATTGCTTGATCCAATGGCATGGAATACCATTGTGGGGGTTCCAGGGATTAAACTCAGGGGCACTTGACCACTGAGCCACATCCCCCAGCCCTATTTTGTGTCTTATTTAGAGACAGGGTATCACTGGATTGCTTAGCGCCTCATCATTGCTGAGACTGCCTTTGAACTTGCAATATCTCTGTCTCAGCCTCCTCAGCAGCTGGGATTACAAGTGTGTACCACTTCAGCCAGCTGAAATACCATTTAATATCATGTCAGACCAGTTTACAACAAAGGGGATGTGAGAGTAGGGCTATAATTATTGCCTAATACAGTATAGGAATCACTGGCTGAGGGCATAGATGAAGTGCCAGTTCAGAAATAATAGTCTACAAGGATTACATGTCATCCTCCAGAATGCATATTATTCACATCAAATCGGAGACATTCATATGGCATTACTCAAAGGTGGAGATATATGGGTCTAGGAACTTACGAGAAGAAAGAAAAAGCACCCAGTTGCTGTCACTCTGAGTAACTCACAGAATTTGAATATCCCATTTCCACAATTCTGAACTATTCAGCATTATAATCTTGATTCCCAAGGTATAGAAAATCTTCCAGAAGTTTCATCAAGAGTGTGATTACATTATAAAATGTGTCTGCTTCTTGATCACTTTAGAATTCTTGTATTAAGGGGCTTGCAGACAAGAGGAGAAATTGCTATCTTAGCAAATATAATTGATGCAGATCATCAGGAAGATATGAGGCCAGATTTTTCTGTTTATTAACTACGTTTTACACTTGGCTGCCTCTAAGTCCTCACTACCTAGTTCAAAGCTGAAAATAATTAAATAAGCACAAGATATCCACCAGGGAAATATAGGCGTAACGAGTATGTATAACAATTATTACATGCCAGCAAAGGTTGTTAGAACTTTAGAAAGATTAGGGAGATCAGGCAGTTTGCCTAAGGTCACACTGTAAGTGACAAAACCAATTTTTATACTCAAGTGAACTCAACCCATATATCATTAAGGAGTGTTTGATGAACTATGTGTATGTACCTGACAAGTATTTCCTTCTCTCTCTAATATATGAGCAAGTACATTGTCCAAAAAGATTCTTGCACAGTTCTTACTGATTATTACCAATTGGTACTAGATTTCACCACAAATTATATCAAGTTACGAGCATCTTCCAACTTAGTCCAGATAGCCCAGAAGAGTTCTTTCCGTTTACTTGACACCCACATCAGAATTTTCTGTCTTGGAATATTTCTAATAGAAATTTGGAGAGCAGTACAGCATCAAAAATAGATTTGACCATATGTAGAATTTTATCTAACTTCATTCTCTGATTTCCACACAGCATGGAGTGCTAAATTCTGAACTCATTAAGACTGATGTCACTGTAAAAAGTCTGTTCCATTACTTTAAGTGCTGTTTGGGTACCTAGTATAAATAAATAAATAAGTAGAATTTTTTGTGTTATTTATGTCCTTTGAATAGTTGTGACTATTTAAATGATTTTTAAAAACTCTACAAAGTTGTTGAAAGGGATGCTCCCTCTCTATGCTATACCTTGGGATAAAAGGTAAGGCTTGTCACTGCTGATGAAAAACTCTAAATCTACTTCCTAAATGTAATGTCAAAGTTCCCTTTTTGGACTTTATTTTTACAGATAAAATACGAATTTGGTATTTATCATGAAAAAAATCACAATTTTTGAAGAAAGGACAATAAGCAATGTGTTTCGTTGTGTGTAATATATTGATTTGAAAAGGACACATTAGGAGACAAAATATTTACTATCACAGCACCAATTTAACTGAATACAACAAATGCTATATCAGAATTATACATATAATAAGAATAAGCCAATAGAAAAGCATGGACCAATATTTGCAATAAGAAAAGATGACTGGATTGTCATGATTTCACAAAGTACTTCATTTTTTTATAAAAACCAAAGAAAAGCAAAAACCTCATGCTTTCATATTATCATTTAATGCTTAACTTTTTTCCTGCTTCTAACTATTCATTGCAAAGAGAAACATTCTTTAAATACTTATTTCAATTTCTTATCTTTGGCAATCCTAGCAGTCATTTTTCTCTACAAAACTTTGTTCCATATCATTGGATATGTATCATTTCATAAGGCATTTAAATATCAAATGAACCCTGTCCATGCTACTGGGATTGATTTTTTTTTTGTTTTTCTTTTTAATAAACTATCAGATGTTGCTGTATCAAGGGAAAGAATATGTCACAGACCATAGTTACACACATTTTTAAATATATGCCCAAAGTATCCTAATTCCTTCTGATTACAGAATGTTCTCCTCCTGTACTTAATACTGTGTAAAACCAAAATATTCCAAGAACATGCCTATAGAACTGTCTGGCTGGGAACAAAATACCCGAGCCACCACATACCTTGTAGATTCAAAGAGCAACTCTTTATTCCCGAACTCTCACCCGCACTCTACATGCACATTCTGGGAAAATACACTCCCTCCCCCAGGCTCTGCATACCAATACTCTCAGAACCCCCGCAAGAACTCCATGGTAACTCAAGGAGAAGGCATCTAAGGCAGCAGGATACACCCTATTCCCAGCAGGATCCACCCTAAACCTGGAGCCATCCTAATCCAGCAGGACCCACCCTAAACCCAGAGCCACCCTAATCCAGCAGGATCCACCATAAATCTGAAGCCACCCTAATCCAGCAGGATCCACCCTAAACCTGGAGCCACCCTAATCCAGCAGGATCCACCCTAAACCTGGAGCCACCCTAATCCCTGAGCAGGGTCACCTTTCAACCAAAAATGCCATGCATCATTCTTACTTGGCTATGGCTCTCAGCACTCATTGGATACAGAAACCATGTAATGATGTCATACTCAGTCTCTGTCTCATTGTCCTAAACAATGGAGAAAAAACCCACCATCAAATAAAACCATGAACTTTTCTTTTATGAAAGGATTTACAAAGGGCCTTACAGAATCATTAGGGATAAGATGATTACTTTTCTATAAGTCACATTATGTCTCCTTAATCCATTGCTGGTACAGAATCGATATAAATAGAGATGATATTTAAAAAGTAGTTTGTGATTTAGAAGACCCATCATCATTGATTTTCATGGTGACAGAAAAATTTCCCAGTTAAATTATAAGTTAATGTTGCTTGTAGCCCATTTGGTAATTACAAATGGAAACAGATGATTCCTACTGAGAAAAAAATAATAATTCTCATGTAAAGCATAATTAAGTAGGTATGTGGTCCCTGTAGTTAAATAAAGAGTGAGTAATCATCCTACATGGTAAATTATGTTATTTCTTTAAAATTAGATCTTCCATAAATCTCTTTTTAAAAAGAAAAATGTAACTTGAACAATTTAAATTTAAAAATATGACTTTTTTTATTATCAGCATCTATCTGAATTTTTGGGTAGTTTGTACCAATTGAGATTTAATAGTGAATATTAAAATACTATATATACTATGGTGACTTTCAAGATCAAGATTTGTCTTTTCCTTGAGTTAACTGCTTTATCTCATAACATTGAAAATTAGAATTAGCCTATTTCCCATTTTTATTAATATTTTATCAGATAATTAAATTAAAAAGTAGTTGAAATACGCTTTTCCTTTATTAATAGGCATGTTGACCAGCAGATACCAGATATCTGTTTACCAAACTCTTCACTTCTTGTAGCTGGTATATATCTAGTCTGTATCTCCTACTTTTATGGTTTCATGTGACTTATAGGACTGAGTTCTGGCCTTGGGAATGTGTGTAGAAATAGGCAGTGCATCAATGCTTAGTCTATTCAAATTTCCCTGGATGTTTCAGATGTGATTCTCCTCTCTGGTGAACCTGGAAATGTCTTTTTGAAGAAGATGGAACTCTGACACAGAAGAAAGCCACATCACTTAATCATTGCTTGCTGGAGAAGCTGCCCATCAGAAATAACTATTTAATATTTCATGTAAACAAGAAATATATTTCTATCATTGTAAGCTATTGATATTTTGGAGTTCATTGCTATGATAGCAAACATTAATTAATATCTGTTACAAATGTCATCTCTCTTATGGTAGGCAAATAATGGTCCTACCCACCCACCAAGATTATTCACATCTCTATCCCAGAAATCCTAAGTTATTTTATGATTCAAATGAGATTTAGCAGATGCAAATAAATTAAAATATTTAAATGAGGAGATTATCCTGGATTATACAAGTGAGTCCAATATAATCATAAAGGTTACTATAACAGGAAGGCAGGCACACCACCATCATAGAAGATGATTTTAAAATGGGAGCAGGCTCAGAACAATTCAGGACCAAAAGCCAGAAAATCTAGACAGCTTCTAGATGTGGAAGAAGACAAAGAAATGGTATCTCTCCTGCAGCCTCCAAAAATAATACACTTTGATAATACACTTGAGCCTTTGAACCTCCAGAGATATAGGATAGTACATTTCCATTATTTTAAGCAATTATGTCTATAGTATTTAGTACTGTACCAATAGAAGACTCTGTAACTTTTCAATATGTAGATAGATCAGAAAATATGAGTAGTTTATACATAAGCCCATATTCATAGATGATTCATGTCTTAGAAGATTTGTACTAGGTGCTTCTGAAGTGTAGAATCATATGGATTATATCATAAATTTTTATTTCATGTTTCAGGTGGTGTAGTTTATTAACCCATATTATAGTCAGTGATTATCTTCACATAGGTTACTATTGTTAAATGTGGTGTCTTATAACTTTTCTGAATTTAGATGAATATCAGGCACAACCAAGACTCAGATATTGATTTTCAGTTGAAACTGTTCTTCTGGATCTTGGACCTATACATCAAAATGCATTTTGAAACTTTGTGTTCGGGTGAACTATAGCCATTTCAAACTAAATATATAAAAAATTAATTTCATCTTCTTTTGTTTAATTTGTTTTTCTGCCAATTTATTCTTTATTTAGTTAATAATATCACCATGCACCCAATCATTGTAATAAGAAGCCTAGAAATTTTCTTTTTCTCATTCCCCATATAGAGTCAAAATCCTATATGATACAAATCCTGTATTCTAGTTAGTAAACCTGTTTCTCACAGAGTACAAATTAGCAAGTATGACACTATCTTATATGTATACTTGGTTAGAATAAGTAAGTAAATATATTATAAATAATAAGGGTCAAGCTTCTCATAGAGAAAAACTTTATAAATGTTAATATAGAATGAGCTAATGGGACCAAACTGGAATCTGAGATATATGTATGGACATGTATATTATATACATACCTGTAGAGTGCATACAGGTGCATGCATGTAACCAGATGTATATATCTTAAAAATAAATGTGTGTATATGTATATACATATAAACATACATGTGTTCTGGCACATAAACATATATTTCCATGCTCTGTCCTAGAGAGGGCCTTAATGAAGATGCTTCAAAGTAGCAATAGTAATATTAGGACCATATCTTGTTTTCTAAATATCCTTCTAAAATAAAATTTACTAAGGCTTCTTATATGATGATAAGAAAGAGGTCAAGAAAATGAAAGATTAGCACTGAACACATTTTGGTGTCAAAATAAATGCAGCCGGGCACCACGCCTATAATACCAGTGGCTCCAGAGCCTGAGGCAGGAGGATAGAGAATTCAGAGTCAGCTTCTGCAAAAAGCAAGGTGCTAAGCAAGTCAGTGAGATTCTGTCTCTAAATAAAATACAAAATAAGACTGGGATGTGGCTCAATGGTTGAGTGCCCCTGAGTTTAATCCCTAGTATCCCCCCTGCAAAAGAAATAACCCAAAGTAAAATCAGGAAACTCATATATATTTATATTTAGTTTATAATTTATATTCTGTGTCAGAATTGCACCAATATTAATTTCTTAGTTTTGATAATTTTAAGTAATGGATTATGTAAGATGCTACTTAAAATATTAACATTTAAGAAAGTAAGTGATAAGTACTCAAGAACTCTCTGTACTATCTTAGAAATGCTGCTGTATTAAATGATGTCTTAAATTATTTTAAAATCAAAAGCTACAGAAATCTTGAGGAAGTGTCCTGCTGAATGCATCCTAAATATACTTTGTTTATTTTTCATCCCTTCTTCTGCTTGATGTATTGAGGTAATTGTCAATTCACATATAATTATCAAAACTGACTTCCCTGTCTCTTACCTTTCTTTTTTTCTATCCTCCAATACAATCACTGGCAAAATATTATATATTATTTGAACAGAAATTCAGAATACTGCCCATGGTTTACATTACCTACCATATTTCTCAGCTTCATTTCCCTCTGCTTTTCTGTCTGTAACTGACAGTTTTCCAAATCTCTGCATCTGCCAATCTCACATCTTTGTTTTCTCATACCTGAGATTCTTTCTGCCAAAGTTATTTCCTTATCAATTCATTAAGTAGTTAATTCTTTCTTCCCCATGTCATCACCACACACAAAAAAAAATTCTCAGGAATCATATTTCCCAGCATCCTCTTCAGGCATTCTAGTGTAAATTCTGTTGTCCCTGAATGTAATGTATTAGCAGAAAGAAATTTATCTTACACACAACCCCTTCTCCTCCCTGGTGCTTGGTGTGTGTGTGTGTGTGAGTGTGTGTGTGTGTGTGTGTGTGTGTGTGTGTGTGTGTGTGTGTGTGAGAGAGAGAGAGAGAGAGAGAGAGAGAGAGAGAGAGAGAGAGAGAAAGAGTTTTTATCCAAGTTTTATGGAGAACTGAGATCGGTTATATAAATACTAAAGTAAATGCAATTGGAAACATAAATTCAAATCTAATAAGGAGTAATAAGAATGTGTGGGTAAAGAGTAAAATTTTGCATAATAATCATATGATTCTCTTAAGATGGTCATTTAAAATTCTAAATATTATCAGAGGTCTGGACAAAAATGCCATGAATAAGTTAAGATTATTATTTGTTCAAGAATATGTGACAGGGAGACATCCTTTGAGAAAACTGACCCCAGGGACCTCTTGCTGTGTAATGATGGGCATTTTAGTGACAGAGGAATCAGGTGCATGTTTATGTATATACATTTGAGCTCTGCAGTCTGAAAATCAACTGCCAAGTGTCACAAAATGGCCTTTCCTTTTTCAGAAACACCAGGACTCCACAACTCAAAGCTCATCTTAATTTTCAAGGCCATGTCCCAGAAGATCCATTCAGAAGGCTTTTAAGGCTGCTATTGGCTCCAGTGGGACAACCTGGACAAGTCATTCATCTTCAGTTATTCAGAGTCAGCAAAGAAATGCCAGGGGAATAACATGAAAGACATTTTTATTTAAGAAGCAGATAGAACAGACCTAGCCAGTATAAGGTCCTTTTTAAATTCAGAAATCATGGATCAATTTATTTCACTCATTGTCAAATAAGCATGTTCATTATATTTTTGAGTTGACTTCTAAAAAGTTAATTTGGGTTTCCCCTCCATTATGTACAGACTATTCTGCATTAAAGCTTGCTTATTTCTTCATACATAATGTTAAAATTACATCTAGAATATGGATTTCCTTGTTTTACATATTGTATTGAGGAAAGTAATGTTGAAAGTGTCAGTGATCAAAGCCAAGGCCAAGCCTGAATTTTTTAATGAATTTTCTTCTTAGTTTCATATAGTAGGGTTACCATGGAAACTGGTGAAGGAGCTAAATTACTTGTTAATTCTGTATATGCCTTATCTACTGTCCTCCTATTTGATATTTAAGTGAAAAACTGAACAGGTAGGACTTTACATCTTCATCTCCTTTTAAATGGAGACTATTTCCTTCGATATTCTAAAGTTAGAAGTGCAAGACAATTTTATTTTATTTTTAATTTTAAAACACATTTTATATTTCAATGCATTCTTTTCAGTGACCCTAGTCCATGATTTCATTATCATCACACAATTGCTGAATTTGGGAGATGTACAGAGTAGAGTTTATTGCTTAATATTCTCCAAAATGTGCCAGCTGTTGAGGTAATACAATGGCAGTGCACTGCATTCAAATGTGTATGCCCAGAGTGGGTGGATATGGGAAGAGAGCCAGTAATGACTCCTGCTGCTTGATCTTAAGAACAATATATTAAAGAAAATGTGATTAATTTTTCAGGCTGGATAACTGTCATTATCAAAGACACAAAAGAATACCTATTACTAATAATTTGCAGTGACAAGCTGCAAAATATAGCAATAAAATATCAGGAAGGGCCATGGATATGAAACAAAAAGTAGCAAATCTCTTAAGGAAAAATATAATATGATAAAATGGAGCTGATTCAGTAACATGAAGGATAAGGATATTCTTGCAGTATTACTGAAAGTACTAGAAATGAATAATTCTAGGATAATGGGTTTAAGAATCTATATGTAGAATTCAGTGTCTAGTTATGAAAAATTTTAAAGTAGATTCAAAAATGGCTCCTTAGGGTAGGAACCTTAGGTGAGAATGGTTTATTATGGAGATTGTGTGCTTTCTAACTTTCTCCTGCACATATCCCCAAGGGATCTCTGTATGAATGTGATTTCTCAGTTCGAAAAGTGATATCTCTAGAGTGAAAAAACTAACCATGCTAAGAAAGGGCATCCCAGGAGAGAAAGCACTATACAGAGATGAAAACTACAGGGAATTAGTATATGCCTCAAGGTATAAACACACAGGAAATCCAGCACTGGTAGAATAGATAAGTAAAAGTATTATGTACAAATGGCGTGTATTATATACAAATATATGTCTCAAGAGAGTTTAAAGCACTGATCCAGATTTACATATAGTTACTTTAATAGAGCTCAAAAACATCACATTCCATAGAAAAGTAAAACCAGCAACATGTTTTACAGCATAAAAACAGCAACATATATTTTTCAAGGATGTGAATAAGTAACACAATCATGGAGGCTGAATGAGAGGGGATAGGTTTGGGATTAAGGATGGAGTACAGTTAGGTATAGTTATGATACAAATTAAATTTATCTTTTAAGGTCTTCAGAGAATAGTCCGAGAAGGGCACTAGCAGGGTCTAATGGTGGTTCCATTCCCAGCTTTCCTAGGAATCTCCATACTGCTTTCCAAATTGTCCTTACCAATTTGCAGTCCCACCAGCAATATACAAGTGTACCCTTTTCTCCACATCCTCGCCAGCACTTGTTGTTGTTTGACTTCATAGTGGCTGCCAATCTTACTGGAGTGAGATGGTATCTTAGGGTAGTTTTGATTTGCATTTCTCTGACTGCTAGAGATGGTGAGCATTTTTTCATGTACTTGTTGATTGATTGTATATCCTCTTCTGAGAAGTGTCTGTTCAGGTCCTTGGCCCATTTGTTGATTGGGTTATTTGTTATCTTATTGTCTAATTTTTTAAGTTCTATGTATACTCTGGATATTAGGGCTCTATCTGAAGTGTGAGGAGTAAAAATTTGTTCCCAGGATGTAGGCTCCCTATTTACCTCTCTTATTGTTTCTCTTGCTGAGAAAAAAACTTTTTAGTTTAAGTAAGTCCCACTTGTTGATTCTTATTAACTCTTGTGCTATGGGTGTCCTATTAAGGAATTTGGAGCCCGACCCCACAATATGTAGATCGGAGCCAACTTTTTCTTCTATCAGATGCAGAGTCTATGATTTGATATCAAGCTCCTTGATCCGTTTTGAGTTAACTTTTCTGCATGGCGAGAGGAAGGGATTCAGTTTCATTTTGTTGCATATGGATTTCCAGTTTTCCCAACACCATTTGTTGAAGATGCTATTCTTCCTCAATTGCATGCTTTTAGCCCCTTTATCAAATATAAGATAGTTGTAACTTTGTGGATTAGTCTCTGTGTCCTCTATTCTATACTATTGGTCCACCAGCCTGTTTTGGTACCAGTACCATGCTGTTTTTGTCACTATTGCTCTGTAATATAGTTTGAGATCTGGTATTGCTATACTGCCTGATTCACACTTCCTGCTTAGAATTGCTTTTGCTATTCTGGGTCTTTTATTTTTCCATATGAATTTCATGATTGCTTTCTCTATTTCTACAAGAAATGCCGTTGTGATTTTGATTGCTGCTACAGGGATACTGCCACATCGATGTTCATAGTAGCACAATTCACAATAGCTAGACTGTGGAACCAACCCTGTAGTTTTCATCTCTATATAGATGAATGGATTAAAAAAAATGTGGTATTTATACACCATGGAATATTACGCAGCACTAAAAAATGACAAAATCATGGAATTTGCAGGGAAATGGATGGCACTAGAGCAGATTATGCTTATTAAAGCTAGCCAATCCCTAAAAAACAAATACCAAATGTCTATAATGAGAGCAACTATGAACAGAGCAGGGAGGAAGAGCAGGAAGAAAAGATTAACATTAAACAGAGACATGAGATGGGAGGGAAAGGGAGAGAAAAGGGAAATTGCATGGAAATGAAGGGAGACCCTCATTGCTATACAAAATTACATATAAGAGGTTGTGAGGGGAATGGGAAAATAAACAAGGAGAGAAATTAATTACAGTAGATGGGGTAGAGAGAGAAGATTTGAGGGAATGGGAGGGGGGATAGTAGGGGATAGGAAAGGTAGCAGAATACAACAATTACTAATAGGGCATTATGTAAAATTGTGGATGTGTAACCAACGTGATTCTGTAATCTGCATTTGGGGTAAAATTGGGAGTTCATAACCCACTTCAATCTAATGTATGAAATATGATATGTCAAGAGCTTTGTAATGTTGTGAACAACCAATAAAAAACGAAAAAAACAAGAAAAAAATTTATAAGTTTCATATATTACTTGTGTCATGTGGGCATAATAATATAATTTATCAATTTTTTGCAACTAAAATTACTATGGTTTATTAAACTTTAGCCAATTAATGAGCAAATTCAGTTCTTACAGTTTTAATATTTTAAAAGATGTGCATGCATACATAATGTATTTTTCACAATAAATTATTTTTGATACACTGAAAAAAATTAAATTTATCAACTTCCAAGGATATTTTGAATGTGAAAAGAAAAAAATTAAAATTCACCAAAGCCAGAATCACTCATTTAATTGTGAAGAATGAAAAGGGACATAGGAATGCTCACATGTATTGAAGTAGCAGTCAGAGGATGGTAGGCTGCATTTCATCTACAGCACAAGATATCAAGATGCTGATTCTACCTCAGAGAGGACCCTCTCTCATTTGAGGAGACTACAGGGAATTAAAGTTCACTGGAAAGAGATCTTAGAATTTTTGTACACTTGACTTTCTTCCTACATTTCATTTCTCTAAATATGCTCATATTATCTTTCACTTTTTTTTTAAGAAGTAAATTACCACGGAGACTTTGCTTTAAGGAGATCTCTAGTGAGGTTTTGGTAGATTGATCACTATTCTATTGCACCTGGCTTGGGAAGCTGTTGTGAGCAGAAATTCAGTGGAGCTCTGCTGTCCATGATTTCTGAGGTAGAGTTGCCATGCCCATGAGGTGAACATCTTTTATAATGTGTACAAAGATATGGAGAGCTTGCCAAGCTGTCTACTTTCAGAACTTCTTCCATTCAAAGGAGACAGGTATGCGCTACCCCATTTGGAGCAAAAGTGTCTGGTGGGGTTTAGTGGTCTAGAGTTTAACTTGCCCCTCCCACCAAATGTATACTAATGGTTCTGTATAAATGCAGTTCAGTAAGATAATGCTTTTGTTACAATTAGAAATTAAAGAAGAAAATACATTTGCAGAAATAGAAGCTCAAGGCTAATTATTTGATCCTCAGAGGGTTCTTATTCCCCTGCCTGAATTATCCCTGAGTATGTTCTTAGGTCTGTAATATTGGGACTAAAGAAAAAGTGATTACTTTTTGACAATTGAATGTAGAATTTTTTTCAATTTTTTTCTCACATATATTATGGAAACTATAGAACAAAGCAAAAAGGATCGAGAATTAAGTAAATAAGAAGCTCACTTTTGAAATTCAAATCATTATTTGCCCTTCATCACTATAAAATATATCCTAAATAAATTAAGTAAAAAGTTTAAAATATTATTTTCTAGTAGGACTTTTAAAATAATTCTCAGATGCATAAAAGACTTTCCAACCAGCATAAGAATCTCCAAAAGTCATGAAAGAAAATAATAACAGAAAAAATATCTAATTTATTTTGTCTCTTATATAAAAAGAGGTGCACTTAAATTAAAAAAAAATGAATGTATGCTGGCAAAAATATTTTGCATGTATATAATATAAAAGCAGTCAACTTCTGGGACTGGTGGCACATGCCGGTGATCCCAAGAGACTTGAGGCAGGAGTATTTCAAGTTTGAGGATGACCTGGGCAACTTAGCAAGACCCTTTCCTTGAAATAAAGTTTGCAAAGGAGGCTGAGGATGGAGCTCAGTGGTAGATTACTTGCTTAGGATGTAGAAAACCCTGGGTTTAATCTCCAGTAAAACACACACACACACACACACACACACACACACACATACACACAAACACACACACACACAACACACACTGATTTTATAGAACTAGAGACAGAATATTAGTTACTAGAGGTTATGAAAGATCGTGGAATGGAAGGATATGGGGAAGCTGAATAACAGATAACAGACACAGAAATCCAGTTACATAGAAACGTTCTCATGTTGTACAGTATAGTAGGATGATAGTTCACCATACATTATGTACTTTATAAAGTTCTAGGAAAAAAGAGTCCAAAGCTTCCCAACAAAAAGAAAAGAAGTACTTAAGTCGAGAATGCTAATTACCCTGGTATATTATTACCCACAGTATACATGTGTTGAATTACTACACACTACCCCATAACTATCTACAGTTATTATATGTCAATTAAAACAAAAGTAGGGAGCTGGGCGAAGTGGCACATTCCTATAATCCCAGTGGCTCTGGAGGTTGAGGCAGGAGAATCCCAAGTTCAAAGTGAGCCTCAGCAATTTATCGAGGCACTTAGCAACTCAGGGAGACCCTGACACAAAATAAAATTTTTAAAAAGGTTTGGCGATGTGGCTCTGTGGCTAAGCACTCCTGGGTTGGATCTTCAGTACCTTAAAAAAAAAAAAGTAAAAGTAGGGACTGGAATGATGTTTACCATGGGCTTGAGGCAAGGGGAAGTGGGGGAGGGAAGCAATGGAAAGTTGTTAGTCAAAAGGTACAAAGGTTCAGATAGGAAGAATAAGTTTTGAGATTTACTTCACTTTAGAGTGATGATTATCAATAATAATGTATAGTATATTTTAAAATAACTGAGAATAAATTTCAAATATCTAATCCCCAAAACGATTTGTAGTGGTGATTTATTAATCAGATTGATTTTGTCATTTCACATATATCAAGGTATCACATGGAACCCCATAAATGTATACAGTTGTGATGTCAATTAAAAATAATGTTAACAAAATTAATAAAGTTAAAAAAAATTGCTGTAGAAATGCTACTTTGATGGAAAAAATGAGATTCTCACAAAGATGGAAGTTTATATACCATAAATGAAAGAACAAAAGAAAATGCCTTAAAAAATAATAATAAAGGTTATGATTGTAATTAAAATAATAGCTAACATTTGTTGACCACTGTGCCAGGAACAGTTGCAAGCAATATACATAGGCTTATTTATTAGTATTTTCAACAATTTTTGGGGGGTAGCATTTATCCCTGTTTTTCTGAAGAGGTGTTGCAGTAATTCACTTGCAGGTCAGCATGGGAAAAGAAAGAAAAAGAAGAAGCAGAGCAAGCAAACAGCAGCAGAAAAAAAAAAAAGCCCTTTATTGTGTACAAGCAATCTTTTTATAGTATTGTGAACAAAGAAGGCAGCCTTCCAACATCAATAAATCAGGTCTTTCAGCTAATTAAACATAGGACACAGAAGTTTTACTTTCTAATCAGAAGTGACCCGCTTCTCATGGCTAATCTACTCTCTGCCTGGAGTATGCTGAGCTCTGCTCTTTGTTTACAACAGATAAAAATTTTTTCTCAGCGCCCTCCAAGCCCACTTGGCAGAACATCCCATTTGCAGGCAAGTTCTCCCAAGGTCAGCAGACAACTCGCTTTCAAGCATGTCTATTGTTACCTATCTAAACCTTGAAGGAGCCTCTCATTTGCGAGCAGACTCTCCCAGGGACAGCAAACATCCCGTTTTCAAGGATGTCTGCTGTTACTTTATCTAAACCTTGAAGGAGCCCCTCGTTTGCAAGCAAGCCCTCCCAAGGACAGCAGACACCTCGTTTTCAAGCATGTCCGCTGTTGCCTTTCTATATCTCGACAGAATATCCTGTTTGCAGGCAAACTCCATCAAGGACAGTAATAGTAATGCAGTCACATCTGATTCTCTACAAGAGGAAACTGAGGCCCAAAGATTTTGAGTCATTTGCTAAAGCCCACAGCCAGTATGAGAAAAAATACCTTATGAAATGTTACCTACACAATAAAAAAGACTACCTGAACCACTTAAGGAATCAATTAAAAAGCTGTTAAAAGTACATTTGGTAAGCTTAAAGAATGTGAAAATATATAAGAGAAAATGAATTTAGCTAAGAAAACCAGGGAGGAGAGCCTAATATCTAAATTGTCTTTTGATAAAGAACTGCAGATGCAATTATGGTAGTGGCTATTATTTCCATGTGACCACAAAGTAGCTTAGAAGGATAATAATGTATTGCCACACATAATAATGGAAAAAGCAAGGGTGCAGCTAAGCCACAGTAAAAAGATATAGTGTGCCCTCACAATAGAAAAATGCATGGCACTCCACTTGAGAGATTTTTATTTTGCTTCTAACAACATGCTTTATAGGATTTTTTGATTAGCACTTATCTCATAGGAATCCAGCAGTAACTCTGAGTTTGTTCCATGAGGAAAAATTATGTGAACAACTGAGTTATAAAAAAAGGAGTTACTAATCAATTGGCACAAAGTTTCAGTTGAACAAGATGAATAAATTCTGGAGATCTGTGTTGCAATGTTTACTTAGAGTCAACAATGTAATATTAGACCCTTAAAACTGTAAAAGGGTAGATCCCATGTTAAGTTTGCTTATCACAATAAAATAAAATGAGAAAAAATTAAATGGTAGGAATAGTAATATATGCTAATAGAAATCTCTTCTACCCTAGAGCAAATAATATATATTTGTATGTGCAATGACTATCTCTGTAAATCTCTGTGAAATTACCAGATCTGTGAAAGACCTAAAGAAGGCAACTGAAATGATAAGGAAATCAGTGGGCTTCTAAATAAGAACAAATAAAAAAGCAGTTCTTTGTAGGGATTTTAGTTTGATATCAAACTGAAAGATTATAAAACTGGTATTACCACTCCCACTTGAAATTTCAAAAAGATATGATTAAGACAAATAAAATTATATACTATAACCCTAGAGAGCATTATTTATAATGCATTTTATTATAATTAAAGTTAGTACAAAGTAGTACAAAGTATATTTAGTTTTAGAAAACTCTTTTTCAAGAGTAGATTTTAATAGAAATAGTAGTTGCATTTCTGTTCAATTATTTTTCTGCCTCTCCCTATAGGATAATTTTACATATCTTCCCATTGATATCAGGTATGCCAAGGGAGCTTTCCTTGGACAACATATATAAAGTGAAATGTCTTCTTTTCAAAGGAAGAAAGCTTTGAGAGAAAATGCTTTGATTGATCACGTTTCCATCAGTCCTAAAATCAACAACATTCTCAACAGAGGCTGATCCATTTACCTCATTCCATAATGGAGATGACACAAACTGCAGAGTCACAGCCAGTCCAATATAGACATGTTGAATGAAAGAGAAGTGAATATAGGTACACAAACCAATGAGGTTTATAGTTGTTGTTGGGGCAATTTAACTTGCCTTTCTGGACCCAGTAGACTTAGTGAGAGTTCTCCACGTCAACTGAAAAGTATGGAGCTATCCAAACTAGAATAATTTCCAGAAAGTTTATTATAAGCTAGGTTCTATGCTAGATACTAGAGAAACAAAAACCAATGTCCAGTCCTTACATAATTCAAAGCTTACTATAGAAACAAATATAATAGCAATTTTTACAAGAACCTGCCTATATAAATATATAACTAGATACTCTATGTTTTTAAATGTGAAATTTAAAGGATATACTTACTTAATAGAAAGAGTTTTCTTAAGGAAATATGTGTGTGTATACATATATATTTTAGAACACCAATAATTGTGTTATAATGATGCCAATGGAAACTTGTACCACTACATACCTAACCCTGAGTGATAGGCAAATTTTACTTATTCATTACAACAATCTTTGGAAAGAAAAAGATACTATAATATACTTATTTGACAGCCTTGGAAATTAAGCATAAAAGATTTAGCAATTTCTAAAACTACAAGAATTTTAAGTAAGATATTGAGTTGAACACATGCATTAACCTCAGTGTTTTCTAAAATCCTGCTATAGTAATAGTAAAGATGCTTTCAAAAATACATAAGAACAACAAAAACTATGAACAAATACAGTTTTATAAGCCAAAGAGCCATACCTTGCTGTGAAAGTAAATGTTCTTCCATCACCTCTTTAAAAAACTAAAAGTTTATAAAACATAATCATTAATACCCTCAAAGATAAGAGAAGATATTACATTCTTGAAGTAAAATCTGAGTGCTATATGAAAGAAGAATAATTAATAAAAAAGAAATATGACAAGCAAATTATATATGTCTTCACAAGATTAGAAATCAATATCCTGTATGAATATATATGCAAAAATCTTCATTAAAGTACTAGCAAATAAATTCCAGCAACATATATAAACAATTATCATAACAAAGTGAGATTTGTTCCAGGAATTAAATGATTGTTTAACATACAAAATTCAACTAATGTAATTCCCATATTAATAAAATAAAGGGGGGAGAAATTTATTATCTTAGTAGGTAGATAAAAAAATTGATAAATTCCAATATCCTTTCATGATGGAACTTCTCAAAGCAATAGTAATAAGGGAAATTTTTCAACTTGTTATTGGATTTCAACAACAACAAAAAAACCCATAGTTGACACCTTACTTTACTTGATAGTAAAATTGTAGATGTTTTTTTCAAAAAGCAAGAATTAGACAGTTTCCAACTCTCAATATCTCTAGTGTACTGGAGGATATAGCCAGGGAAGGTAGCCAAGAAAAATAAACATAAATCAACTAAATTCAAAAGAAAAAATTAAATACTCATCTTCATCCTTATTGGTATGTAGTTTTACATAGAAAATTATAAATCTTTCGGAAAAAAACCTATTAGGACTAGTAAAGTTCAGCAGGTTGCATATTGACACAAGATCAATATGCAATAATAAAGTTACATTATAAATTTATAATATATCAATTAAAGAATACATTTATAACTAACTTAAAAATTTGTAAGTTTAATTTTAAAATACCATTTTCAATAGTGTCAAAGTACAAAGATATATATTTAAGCACACATGTACAAATTTGGTTTTTCAAAAACTGAGAAACCAAAGGAGACCAGGTACAGTATTTTTGTTTATGAGAAGATTCAACATGATAGTATATTCACTGTCTTCTAATTTATTATAATTGGAATCCAGGAAGCAATGAGAAGTAATTAACACCCCCCAAAAAATAATAATTGAAATATTTGTATGAGAATAAATTAATTTTCAGGATAACACAAAAACAACTAAATAGATAAAGTGCACAATTAGGTAAGGTAATCCACTGAAAAGCAAAACCAAAAAACAAGCACTATATAATGTTACTAACATTATATAGTGTTTGTTCTGATTGCTATTTAAATTACAAGTATTACATATTTCAGATTAGAAAACACTAAAATAAACAAAACTAATATCATTCAACACTAGTAAAGATGAACAGATACTTTTAAAGCTTTTGCAGCAGAAATGAAACAACATTCATTAAAATTTAAGATGCACATACTTTTTGACTGTAAATTCCACTTTTGAGAACTTATTCCATGGGGGGGGGAAGGCATTAATATATCAGCATATTTGAACAAAAATGTTTTACTGAAGTTTTCTCTATATAGAAACCCTGGATGTAATTAAATATTAGTTCAGAAAGGATTGATAAAATTGTGGTTTGGTCATATTAAACAATGTAGATATTAAAAATGTGTTATTAAAAAATAACAAATTGAATTTATACGTAATTATCAAAGATTAGGACCATTTGTGTCAAGGCAATGACACTTGACCCTCTATATGATTCTCATATTTTTTTATTTGAGCTACCATGAAGCATTGTGTAAAAGATCACCCATTATTATTGTCTCAATGTCTCCTCCAAGGAGCATATAGTGGCAATTTAATCCCCAATGCAATAGCTTTAGGAAGTGGGGCATAAGAAAGTATGATTAGGCCATGAGGGTGGAGTGAATAAATGTTACTACAGAAGTGGGTTTGTAATTGCAGGAATGAATTTCTTATGAAAGTACAAGTTGGTCCCATCTTATCTCTCTATTACCTTTATTTTTTTTAAATGAGATAGTTCAACAGGATATCTTCATTGTACATTGATCTTTAGATCTTGGACTTTCTACCCTTTAGAACTAATATATGCCAATAAATTTCCATTCATTCTAAATAATCCATTCTCAGGTATTTTATTATAGGACCACTAAATAGGCAGAGGCACCTGCCAAAATTTGACATTTGTTTTGTCAAAGTTATAGGTATGTTTGTGCAAGAAAGATTAAAATTATTATTTTATTTATTTATCTTAATTTTTTATTTAATTCAATAGGAAATACATCATTTTGTAATTTAAAACATGAGAAAAAATGACTTGTGATCATAAGTGAAAAAAGATAAATGAAGACAGATGGGCAGGAAGTAGGACAGAAAGAAGTTCACAGAGTCAATTGTTAGAAATGCACTCATGGAAGTCACATTTACAATCTCAGTGTTAAATCCAATGTCCAAATTTCTATCTCTCATTATAGTTGACCAATAAGCAGCATTTGACAGAGAAGTCCACACCTTCCTTATTGATAGTCTTCATTAGCATTTTAGATGTCATATTTAAAAATAAAATGTTTCCCTCACTTCACTAGATGCTCTTTCTCAGTATCTTTCTCTCTTTCTTTCCTCCCCCCACTGTGTGTGTGTGTGTGTGTGTGTGTGTGTGTGTTTATTTGTTTTCATAGGTCTATTTGACCAATTCCTAATATCTACTTTTAACAAAGAAACCAAGGTGATTCAAATGTAAGTAAGCACAAGTCTCTCCTCTGTTATAAATCAAAATTGCTGACCATTTATTCACAGAAGAATCCCAAAGTCTTTAAACTATCTTCAGGTCTTTAGGTACACTGGGTTTGAATGACATCTCTGGTTTCTATTACTTCTCACTCCTAGCTAATCACACTGCAGCCCATTGCCTCTAATCACTTCCTGCAACACACCAAGTAAACTACTAGATCAGCTTTTCATCGCTGTGACCAACATAGCTGACAAGAGCAACTTACAGGTTGGAAAGATTTTTGAGGGGCTCACTGTTTCAGAAGTTCAGTCCATGGGGCCAATGCCATTGCCCTGGGCCCTTTAAGAGGATGTGGTGGAGGAAGGCTACTAAGCTCATGGCAGCTAGGAAGAGAGAGAGAGAGAGAGAGAGAGAGAGAGAGAGAGAGAGAGAGAGAGAGAGAGAGAGAGAGAGAGAGATATGATGAGCCAGGCAAAAGATACATCCCAATGGCATGCCCCCACTGACCTAATTCCTCCAGCCAAGTCCTACATGTCTATAGTTACCACCACGTAATCCATTCATATTGTTAACCTACTGAGTAGATTAATCCACTGATCAGTTTTCAAATATTATAATGAAGTTCTTTCACCTTGGAACATTTCCAAATTTTATATATATATGAGCTGTTGGGGGATATCTCATATCCAAACTTTATCTTAACCTTTTTTCAGATTTATGCTCTACCTCTCCCTTATATCTCTACTACTTATACTATTTTTTCCTGTAGAATTCAACATCATCTACCTATTTTAACTTATTCATTACATTATTTAATTGTTTATCTCCCTTAGCTAGAATGTAAATTCCCCCTTAACAAAGGTCTCTGTTTAGTTCTCCAATATATTCACTTCCTAGAACAGTACCTGGCACACAGTAGTCACTCAGTAAATTTTAGAAGAATGGATGGATGGATGGATGAAGCCATAAAGAAGTCAGAACAAACTTTAAAGGAAATTCTTGGTTATAAAAGTAAATGTTTAGTATCCCCCAAGTAAATAGGTTCAAGACCTTTATTAAATGTGAATTTTATGAAATGATAAAATAAATTTATACAAATGTATAAACTGCAGGCCTTTTTCTATAAGACATTACAAAGAATAAAAAAATTCTCAAAATAGAACTTGAGTATTGTTTATAGCCATGGACAGAAAGAAGCACCTCTGAAAATTTTTGCTTGAATAAAAAAACATAAATGTACCCCACATTTATGTTGCATAGTTATTTCACATAATATAATAGAAAAAACACCCCTCTTTAGTTCTTTAAGAATGCATGCCATTATCAAAGATGGGGAAGAACAACATACATTTATAAAATGAAAATAGTATTTACCAATTTAGAGTGCATCTTTCTCCATATTTTTCATATAAAAAGAAAATGTGAATGGCATATGGAACTTTTCTTTAGAACAGGATAATACAGCTTTAGCCTTTAAAATTATTTATATACTGGAAATTTTAGATTCTTTTTATATAAAGAACAATATTTGATTTCCCATACATACTGGATCATGCGATGCCAACTGGCAGGTTGTTTTCTGAGAATTTAATGAATAAAAATGATATACATAATGAAAAATATAGTTTATATCTGTCAGAACCTCATATTTATACTTGAATTATACTTAACAAAAAAAGAGTAACCTTATGATCTTAGGTACATAAAATCCTCAAAATGTATAATTAGCCATATCAGTTTCATCAGTCAAACTAAACACAGAATTTAATGTTCAATTAAACTATATGACTGTCTTCTTACATATTTCAGCACTTACTTTGCTGATATAAAATACAGTATAGGAGAAATAACAGGAAACTTCTGAGGAAATCATTCCCAAATTCTGGTCTGGCTGATAATGCGTGCAGGACACCCAGGAAACTCTGGAACAGATGTAGCTTTGGGAATAATTATTCCCTTTCCAAAGTGGTTACTAACCACATTTAACATCCTTTCAAGTTTTCTGCCATGATAAAAGGAGTTCATTCACAGCTTTTCAAAAATTTTATTGCAGTGCAAATTCAGAGCTTACATGTACTTCTTGTGTGTTTTCCATATACCCTGAGTGTGTTTCACAATATTAGTGATTCTAAACAACTGAACTACAAATTTATTCACAAATAAAAATTAGTAGAGATCCAAAAGAGGATCTGCACAAAGAACAAAACTAACAAGTGGAGAGCTGCATTTTGAGGTATGTGGCCATGGGAGAGCGCTGGCTATCAGCAGGACAGAGACTGGAGTCTTGAAAGATTCAGATACTTGGACAAAACTAAATACCATAGCATCTGCCACCCTGTGTCCACTGCCTGGGGAAGGAGAATCTTCCCTATGTTTTGGTAAAGGTGGGAGAATCCTAGCAAATTTTGTCAGTGCATGTGCTGGTAGTTCCATCTATTGGAAAGCATCACAATCCTCACACACGTGCAGCCCACTCATATAAGTAACCTGAAATCTGCCCAGTAAAGTTGGCTTGGAAAAGGATCTTACAACATCTGCTAGTAAACATCCAGGATGACATAGAAACCATCATCAAAAAGACTCCATTACACTGGCTTGGAGGTAGCTGCCTTGTGAACCCAACTTGGCCCAGAAGAGTGAAGTAAATTAAGTTCTCTCTGTGCTAGACTGTGGAGGATGGGTATTGTGATATTAAGAGGAATTAAGGGTGTCATCCTTGAGAACCATGAAATCACCCTTGTGCTCTGGTGCTGCTTTAGTCAGTTTTTTCGCTGCTGCAAATTAAAGACCTGACCAGAACAACTGTCGAGGAGGAAGGGTTTGTTTAGGGGCTCACATTTTCAGAGGTCTCAATCCATAGACAGCAGATTCCATTCCTCGGGGCTCAAGGTGAGTCTGAACAACATGGAGGAAGAATGTTGCAGAGGGAAGCAGCTCACATGATGATCAGCAAGCTAAGAGAGTGACTCTACTCTCCAGATACAAAATATATGTGCATAGCCACGCCCCTAATGAAGCACTTCCTCCAGCCACACCCCAGCTGCCTCCAGTTACCACTCAATTAATCTCATGAGGGATTAATTCAGATTAATTCACTGATTAGTTTAAGGCTATAGCCCAACCATTTCTCCTCTGAACTTTCTTGCATTGCCTCACACCTGAGCTTTTGTGGGACACCCCACATCTAAACCACTACAGGTGCACATCTATAATCCCAGCAGCCAGGGAGGCTGAAGCAAGAGGGAGGATTGCAAATTCAAATCCAGCCTCAGCAATCTTAGTGAGGCTCTCAGAAACTTATTAAGACCCTGTCTCTAAACATATATATATATGTCTCAGGATATGGCTCAGTAGATAAGGGCCCTTGGGTTCAATCTCTAGTACCCACCCCCACCCCCCAACCCCTCAAAAAAGAAAAGAGAACGATCAGATCAGAATGCTTGTCTCCTGAGCCAAGGATGTGGTCATCTGGCAGTGGACTCAGACCAATGGCAGGAATGAACCAAGAGGTCAGCTTGGTTCCTCCTAAACCACCCCCATGTGCTGTGTTAAAATGCCTGTTGCTGACAGGACAGGAAGGGAACGCTATGGCTCCTGCTGCTGTCCCAGCCACAGTGACATCCTCAGGGAGCCTTCAGCAACTTTATGGCTCTAGCTGATGCCTCACCCTCAGGCACAAACTACAGCAGAATGAGTCAGAGGAGGAGAAAGGTCAGGGCTCCTTTCTCTCTTTGGGTTTCATCACCTTCCTGCAGAAACATAAAGCCACAGAGAGAAAAGGACATAATCCCACTTCTCTGCCACTGGCAAAGAAGAACATCATGGTTCCTACTGACACCACCCCCCTACACTTTATCTGACTACACACTGCTTCAAGACTGAATGTGAGTGCCACAGACGGAATGCTACTGTTTCTACCACATGGTGTCCGGGCCCATATCTGTAAGAGGTCAGAGAATAAAGGCTCATGAGTCCTCACCACAGCTGGGCCTTCTAGTGACAGAGGCCCTTGCCAATGGCATAGATAGCATCAACAGAGCCTGAGGAAATCTTCATTCATCCAGTAGGTATCACCAGTCACATTATAGGAGCAGCCAGAGTGAGTAACCCATGTACACTTTTATTTGCACCACATGAGTCTCCCTGATTCTGCCATGGCATGTACTGTGCCCAAAATCATTCTTAACAAGCAAAAAAAAAAAAAAAAAAAAAAAAAAAAAAGAAAGAAAGAAAGGAAAGAAAAAAAAAAAAGAAAAAGAAAAACCTCCACTTGCATAAAAAGTGATAGATCAAGATAAAACTTCAGGAGAAAGCTGCTTACTAGAAGGCCAGCCCATAAAATTGCTGAGATACCTGGTCCAACAGGTGGGAAAATCGCAACATAGGTGCATGAAATATCTCTATAATATTCTATTATGCATATGGGAACATATTTTATATTCTTAAAGCTTAACATTCATTGTCAGAACATTACCCAGAAACCTTCAGAACTCCTCACTGTTTATGACTTGCAAAGCTAGTAGCCTGATTTCTAGCCCCCTCCCATAACTTGATCTTAATCTTGGTGTACAAACATTGGTTTCCTTATCATTTATCCTATTATGTAACTCTTTATTCCTAATGCTATGGATTCTCAACCAGGAGTGATCCCTTCTTCCCCACAGTGACATTGGCAATCTGGGAAGGTTATCCCTATACCGGATAGAATGAGCTAGTAGCAACTAGTAGGTAGCATAAAAGAATGCATTTAAACATCCTAAGAAAGCAGCTAATAATCCTATAATGCACACGATGGCCACTCACAACAAAAAATTATTTCATTAACAGTTAATCATAACTAAGAACTGTTAATACGGCCTCCCTTGGTTGAGAAATTCTGCAATAGTTTAAATCCCAGCAAGTGTTTCTCTTAGAAAGACCCTTTCCTATTTTCTCTGTTATTTATCTTTCAATCTTCAGCAGATGTTCTATATGATGTTTGAAAACATTGGTCCACTGAGATCACTCTATCTTTTGTATACTGTAACCACACTTTTGTTGTTGCTGGTGGATCTGTTTGGCACTGATCACATACTATATTGGTATGCAAAAATCAAATTTTTATGTGCACAATGTGTATTTACCAAATATATTCTGAACACTTTTAGCAAAATCATAGATTTTTTTAAATGCTTTTTTTTTAAAAAAATAGGTATTCTGAAGATTTCATTCTTCAGAATTGTATGTATGAAATTCAAAAATATATCTGAAAATCTGATTCATTCATATAATACTATTAATGAGTAATGATGGCAATTAGAATTAATTTAGTATAATAATTAGAATTTAATAATGAAGTTAAAAGATCTTTTCAATTAATATATTTGATAATTAGCTTATAGGCCGAGTATGGTTTGATCACACCATCATTTATATATAATTCTTAATTTGTAGGGTTAAAAAATATTATTTCTTTCTTCAGTTTTAAATGAATAGTCTATTTCCAAACTATTCCTGATTTCCCTATTTCTTTTTTAAACTTAACTCTTGTAACACTTAAAATTAACATTAGTGCTGCCTACAAATTTTGCCCTAAAGAATTTCATCTCTTTTCTCCTTAAGTATTTGCTTCTGACAATGAAAGGAAAGGCTCATAAAGAGGAAAGTGAATAATGATGGCATTTTTTCACTTGCTTTTTAAAGAAAATGTGGCTCTTCATGAAAGTCCATTCAGTAAAAATTTACATGATGGAAAATGAGGAATAAACTACTGCTTTTCTGCATCATGAAATCCATGTACTTTTTTATGCAGCTGCAAAATACATGACTGCTTCCCATAATGCATACAGATAGCAAGCCAATCTACATGCACCCCACTGAAATCCAAGTGTTAAAAACAGCCCACTTGAGCAAGGATTGGGGGAAGGAAACTCATCTAATCTTTTGAGTTTTGTTCTGCAAAGATGCATCCAGTTCCTGCTCTCAAGCATAATCCTACTTTGGGAATGGAAATGAACATTCTAGAGGAATGCTGATTGTTAAAAGGCACACTGATTTTTATTAGAACCATTTCTTCTCCCTCTTGCTTACTTCAAAGAAAAACTGATTATTTCAAAGTCTGAGCAGAGCTTGCTGATCTCCATTCATTAGCTTAAGAAGAAAGGTCTATAACTCTGAAATAGAAAAACAACTGTCAAATTGTACCACTTGTAAAGAGATTCATGGAAATTTTTCTCCCAAAAGGTATAATCAGATGCATATGTAGAGGTGGTTGGTTTGTTTAAAAAAAAAAAAAAAAGAAAGAAAAAAAAGGAAGAAAGAAACATGATTTTTCAAAAAAAAAAAAAAGGGTTTTCAAAGCCATGTACAGAATCATTGATATTTGAAATCCCTTTTAAAAATTCTTGATGTTGGAGTGTCTTTGCACATGTAGATGAGCACCATTGCATGATCCAACAACCTTGATGTCTAAGCCAGTTAATTGACTTTATCAACTTAAGACTCAATTTGCAATGCAATGGTTTCTGCATATGTTACTGATACTCTAGTCCCCAAGCTATTAAAACCATAAATACCACATTCTCTTTGACTCTTACTAGTCTTATCCCCAAACTTCTACATAGTGATAGGATTAGTATCATCCAGACCTCATAAATCACATGAACTATTCAATTGGAAAATTAGGTGAATGACTAAACTTGACTGATTTTGACTCCTATCACCCTTTCATTATTCTTTTGCAACTTTTACGGATAAGTATTTTACCTTTTGTGGGTAACTTTCAATTAAAACATAATAGAGTATCAATATTGAAACGATTTTTATATGTTATTTCATTTAAATATCATTGTAATATTGTTCTTCATTTCAGGCATCTGTGTATTACAATTTATTTCCTGTATTTGTTTCACACTTTCATTTGTTTCTTCCAGCTAGGCCTGGCCAGAAAATATTTTCTTAACCAAACTTATTACCTTCTCCATTTTATAGAAGGTAAAATGAGACAGAGATAGATCACATTCCTATCAAAACCAGTAGTGAAAGGGTTAAAATTTCAAGCTGGCAATTTTTTTTTTGTAACAAACAAAATCATATTTTTCAGATGTACTAGCATGTTAAAATATTGCATTTCTTTTAAACATGGCTAAACCACCATATAGATACTTCAAAAAACATATCTTTGAAGATATAACTTAAAAGACGTGAAGATAGTAAAAATAACAACTATTGACATACATTGAAAGGATAGTACTGGATGAAAAAGGTATAGGCATGACACATTATATAATTTTTAAACAATTTCATTGTGAATAAATAAGGCTATGGAAGAACTGGGAAAGGCATTGGTTTCCTATGAAGACATGCTATTAAGTTTTAAATATTTAGCCTCGGACTTACATAGTTATGCCTTCTATTTCACTAACATTCAGTAAACAACTAAGGTGTCTTACTGTCAAGAAATAGATTTTTAAATCATTAAAAAAATGTAATGACTATATGCCAAGCATATAAGGCATTTCTTTACACTAGAAAAACTTATATTCTCAATATCAAAATTCAATCTTTCTAATCCTTATATTTTTTGTTTTATATTCCTTTTCTGCCCATATATATCCTCAGATAAATACTGTCTAGCTACATAAAATACAAACTTTATCACCCATCTATACAAAAAATGGAAAGTCTCAAGTTTCTGTGGGAAGGGGTGAGATGCTATATAATGTGCCCTATGATCTTTGCCAATAACCTCCATGTTCCTTTAAATCAAGAATCTAGTTTCCTCCCTCCTCTAAAAGTTAACCCAAGAGGTAATATAGTATTTTATTTGTAGCAATTAATCCTCAACTCCATTTTCTCATATGGTGAACTTTAAAATGTATGTGAATTATAATATTCTTCCTTACCAGGATGTTGATCTCATATCTCTTAAAAAAGAAACTGAACTTAACATCGTTTAAATTGTTCTAATTAAACTAAAGCTCAAAACATCATATACATAGTTTTTCATCAATGTGATCACAAATATTGATGTAATTTGATATTAATTTTAAGACATTCTAATTTTGGAATCCTTGATATGTGAAATAAATGTGTCTTATAACAAAATAAACACATTAGCTGTTTTTCTGTGCATCAGTACACAGTATGTTGCACATCTATTTTCTATATAAGTACATAAGTATATTTCAATTGAATATATACCAACTTATGTGTACAACCAATTAATTTTATAATATTAACATTTTAGGATGCCCATATATTTTTATTTTTTTACTTATTTTATTTTATTTTTTTGCTGCTGGGGATTGAACCCAGGACCTTGTCAGGCGAGGCAAGCACTCTACCAACTGAGCTATATCCACAGCCCTCCTATATCTTTTTATTAATTGCAATTAAAAATAAATCCTCTTAAAGTATATGAGTTATTAGATAAAAAGAGTAAAATACAAGCTATATTAAGTATGATAATTAAAAATAGTTTTTGTAACCAAGCATGGTGGGATAGACCTCTAATCCCCGTGACTCAGGAGGCTGGGACGTGAAGATCACAAGTTTAAGGCCAGCCTCAACAACTTAGTGAGACCCTATCTCAAAAGAAAAAATAACAATGACTGAGAATGTAGCTCAGTGGTAAAATGGCCTGGGGTTCAGTTCCCCAATACAAAATAATAAAATTTTCTTCTCTCAGAAACCAACCTGTAAAAATTTTAACAGGTATTACTTTTCTAAGAACAATAAAGTTTAATCAATAAAAATATTTACATATTTAAAATCACTTCTACTAGGTTAGTATTGTATTTTTAGTCAATTGTACCAGGTTATAGATAAATCCATTTTAGTTCTGAAATGATGTGTGTTATTAATATAAGACGTGAATATTTCTTATTTACTTCATAAATTTAAATAATTAAACTCAGCCTTATGAAATAAATTTTATTGAGAAAACAAATTTTCCTTACCTGAATAAAGAACTGTCTTTAAATATGAGAATTACATGTATTTCTAAGATTTATACTATAATTTGATGCAAGTTTTTGTTTGAAAGCCAACTATACTTCTTATTTTTTAATGTTGTGTGAGGTTTTTAAAAAATTTGAGCAAAGAATACAGAGTTTCTGTATACTTCCTATTCTCCCCCATTCCTTTGATTTTTACTATTATTAATACCTTCTGTTAATATGATACATTTGTTACAATTGATTAGCCAATATTTATGTATTACTAGTGAGTGACTAAAGTTCATAATTTACATTAGGGTTTACTTAGTGTCATTCCATAGGGTTTTTTTTTTTTTAAGAGAGAGTGAGAGAGGAGAGAGAGACAGAGAGAGAGAGAGAGAGAGAGAGAGAGAGAGAGAGAGAGAGAGAGAGAGAGAGAGAGAGAGAATTTTTAATATTTATTTTTTAGTTCTTGGCGGACACAACATCTTTGTTTGTATGTGGTGCTGAGGATTGAACCAGGACCACATGCATGCCAGGCAAGCGCGCTACCGCTTGAGCCACATCCCCAGCCCAGGTTTTGATAAATGTATATTGACATGTACCTACTATTGAAGTATCATACAGAATAATTTTACTGTCCTAAATGTGCCCCGTACTCCATTTATTCGTCTTTCTTTCCCTCCTCCTGCACCACTAATCCTTTTATGGACTTCATAGTTTTGCTTTTTTCCAGAATATCATGTAATTGGAGACGTATAGTCAGTAGTCTTTTCAGATTGGCTTCTTTCACTTAGAAATATGTATTTAAGTTTCCTCCCTGTCTTTTTGGGATTTCACAGCTCATTTTTTTCTGTCACTGAATAATATCACAGCATTCAGATGCACCATATTTTCTGTATTCATTCACCTGTGAAAGACATCTGCTTCCCAATTTTGACAATTATATATAAAACTCTAAACATTCATATACAACTTGTTTTGTGGATGTAAGTTTTCAACTCATTTGTGTAAATACCTAGAAGCATAAATGCATAGTAAGAGTATGTTTAGTTTTGTAAGAAACACACTAAATTTTCTAAAGTGGCTATACATTTTATATTCCCACCAGCAAGGAGTAGCAGCTCATACTCTCCACAACCTCACCTTCAATTATGGTGAAACTTGTTTCCTCTTCCCACCCCACCCACCTCTTCTAACTAGTTACCTTACCTCCTCCAAACACCTCCAAGTAATTCGATTGTGCAATCCCTGTTCTTTATACCTCATTTTACTAACAATCTCTTAAATTCAATAAGTGAAATTTTTTATTTGAAATTCGATCTTGAGGTATTATTTATCTAGAGAGTAATTAATGTATATCAGAGTCAGTCTGATCATTTAATGATTGAATAGCTGTATCTTCATATGGAAATAAAGTTCTTGCTTTCAATTTAAATATCAAAAAAATGCAAATAATCTTATCAGCTGTGCATAAATCTGGTAACATTATTTGAGGGAGAAAAAAAAGAAGAATTTCTGAGAAGAGATATCACATAATTTCTGAGACGAGATACCACAAAATCATGCTTTAGTGTCCATATTTAATTTAGAATTTATAAATTAGTAACAGACAAGGTTTGTTTACTTATGTAATCATAAATAGTTCTCAATGATTACTTTTTAGGACAACCACTGTCCAAGGATCTGAAATTTAAAAAAAAATTAAAGATGCTAAAAATGATCTCTTCTAGGAAGCTGTGGTGAATTTTATAATTTTCTTAGGAACTCCTATTACTGATTTTTTTTAATGTGAAATATTAGCTGAGACTGTCATCCCAAACCATAGGGGAATTCTCTTTATTGAGGCATTTTCCCCCTCAAACTGCATTTTTCAGTGTGCATTTATTACCTAGCAACCAAACCATAAAAAACTAATGTTAGATCTTAGATTGATAGGGGTTTTTGGTAGCTGCAGTATAAAATATTTTTTATGATGAAACCCACAGAAATTTCCTCCACAACAACAAAGGATTTAAGAATTATTGTACCAGCTTGCTCACTTCAGGAAAACACATTTGGCTTTCAGGGATTCCTGATTGATATTCTTTGAAATGCTGAAAATACCACGCTAGTAAATGATACCCTACAGACTCAAATCATCTTTTCATCTGTAGAACTATAGGCCAACCTAGTATAAACCTTCCTGTGACAGACCAACTACAGCCCACTTGGCATCAAATGATAGCATCATTTCAGATCATGGTAGAAGCCTCCACAAAGCCAGCCAGTGAGAGACATGTACCCTGGGCAATGCTGCCCATTTGGCTTTCCGTGGATATGTGTGTAATCTCGTGAAACCCTTTTACTCCCGTCTAAGAATGAATATCACTCTGAAACCTGTTTTATGACCTCAAAACAGTTAAGATTAACCTTGAGATGCAATGCACTCAGTTATCAAGACCTTGGTTTCTACAGTCATGCTGGCTGTTTAAATCATGACTCTTTCATCCCAGCTGTGTGACCTTTGATGATTTACTACTTAACACTCTGTGCCTCGGTATTTTCCTTTTACAAACCAATAAAATTAGATCACTTATCTCATAAGAGTGCTTTGAAACTAAATTGAGGTTACTCATGTAAAACACATAATTATTCAATAAATGGCAGCAATTTTTATGAAATTCATGTATCTCTTTGGAGGATCAAGACACCTAACTGGGATCTTGATCTTGCCTGGTCATCTTTGTATTTACTATAAACTGATTTCTTCTACCATTTCCAAAAGGGGCCCTTTGAAGAGCTTTCTGCAACTATCAAACCCTCAGCAACAACTTTCACTTTCAGTCTATGAACTTCCAACAATTACAGCTTTCTAAAGACCTTCAACACCCTCTTTTCTGTTTGAAAACACATCTGGACCATGGAGTTACTCTAATGCTACTGATGTAGAGGAAGAGCAGTTCTTTCTTATCAAGGCCAGCCACATCATTTGTATTCTTGATTCATTCTCTCAATGGACTTCTTTAATTGTTAGCAACTACATATCCTACAATTGCCTCCAAGCTTATTCTTCTTATTTAGATTAACTATATATCCAGCATTTTGTGGACAATCATATGATTTTCTTAGGAACTATTGGAATCCTAGACCAGAAGCCCAATTCTGGCGATCTCAACAAATCAGGTTTGGTTTCTTGCCACCAAAAACAAATGGAAAAAGTATACAGCTATACCAGGAAGACAAAGGATACCAGCATTTCCAGCCTTGCCTTTAGGGTACTGGCATGAGTTTCCATATCATGTCAAGAAAGGGGACCAGAAATGCACATAATCAAGCAGTCTTGCTCAGACTATAATCTGGTTGATCATTACCTAAGGAATTGTCAGGCTGAGGCTTTGTCAGAGATAAAAAAAAAAAAAGTTGCTGTTGCCTGGGAGGTAGCTCTTACTTATCACAAGATGTTCATAGATTAGTCCTGTTCTTCCTGAAATCTAAGGTGACTGACTTCAAGAAAAGCAGGAAGATGCTAAAAAAAAAAGAAAAAAAATGGCAAAGGTGACAAGTTTTTTTGTTTGTTTTGTTATTTCATCTACATCTTAATTGTCAGTAATTTTAGTAAAAGCTGTCTCTCTGGAGGTTTCTCTAAATCTCCAGATTGATAGTATGGTTATTATTTGACATCTCCTTTCACTCTCAAAGTGTCCTAGTTTGGACAAGTTACAGGGTCATCCTAGCATAGGCCACAAATACATCTCTCTCTTCCTTTGCCCAAAAAGTGTGAAGATATTTTCCCCCTTAACACTAATACCTTATCCCTGTCTTGATTCTGCTTTCATTCTCAAAATTTTAAGTAACTTCTTTTCCTCTTCTAGTGCCTATGGATATTAACAATTTGATGCTTCTCTTTTTTGCCTCTTCTGTCCTCTTTACATTGTTTTTTCTATCTTCTGTATTTCCACCACTCCCTCTCTGCCTGGGAGCCTTCAGTATATTTCTCTATTTTCACTAAAAACTCTACTGCATCTTCGTCCTGCAATTTCAACTCCTTTCTGTATATCTTCCCTCTATAACATTCCTGCTCTTTAAAACCAAATTGGGTTTTCAGTTTACTTATTTCCAGGAAGCAGGGCTTTATTCTGCAATATAGAGGAAAAATGCTTTGCCCACCTGCCCCAGACATAAATCATTACCACTCAGGAACTGGTCAGGGTCCCCTTGTGGACCCCTTTCAGGGTTCTATGGACAAACCAGAGCCCGTAAATTATTTCTTCCCTTAAACACACCCATATCATTATTTACAGAATTCACTTTTATAATGGTATCAAAAATTATACCAAAAATTTATCACTAAACTAACTTTATTATATTTTTCCCTCTCAAATTTCTTTGCTAAATATCTTCCTGTCCTGGTGATTTCCAGTTTTCTTGTACCCTCGGTCCTTACCCTTCTTTAGGTTTTCTGCACATCACTTGGCATCTTGAGTAACTCAGATTCACTCTCCAATCTAGGCTTCATGCATGGCTTTCTGGACCTCAGATACCTGAAGTCTGAATTTGCAGTTGTTCCTTTCTCTTCCTGGCTCCTCATGGGGCCTGCCATGCTTTTCTCCCTCACTTCCTCCTTTGCTGTGTGAAGCTGGGGAATCTGATTCTATCTTCCAGATCTCAAGCACATTCTCTTTTTCCCTGACTTTGTCCATAGACACGGGTTTCTCATCTCCATCACCTGGGTTCTGTAGCGCAGCTCCATCTCCTGGGAGGTTTTCTTGGGCTTCTTTTCCTGTCTCTTTATTTTTATCTTTTCTGCTGACATAGTAATCTCTGGTCTTTGCTCTTCTCCTTCAGTTTTATTTTGGTGTCTGTTGCAGCAACATTCCCTAATCTACAAGCACTTCATGTTCTTCTACTTCATGTTCCTTTTTTTCGGCTTCCCTGTTGGGGTTGTGTTCTTCCACAAGTTCAATTCAGTTTATTAAAATTTTTTAGACCCTTATTCATTATCAAAGGCTCAGGAGATCTGCCTCTGTCCCTCGGAGCAACACTCTTTTCCCCATGGACTGCCTTGGCCTGCACAGTGTCCCAATGTCACAGGAAGCCACTCTAACACCCAGAGTGCCAGGAGGTGATGATAAAGTCATCAGAGCTTTCGAGGAGCCTGGACAGCAGGCCCTGCAACCAGCAGCAAGGGTAACAGGGAGCAAGCAGCAGCCAGGGGCATCCAGGGAGAAAGCCCAGCCTCTGGAGGACCTGACTGACTTCCAAGAGCTCTTCCAAACACCAGGTGGTGGCGAGGACCCAAAGACTGCTGGAGAAACCACAGATACACCTTGCAAATCTAGGGGGAAACTGCACACACAGAGGCAGAATCTACAGGTGATGATAAAAGTGTTAAGATGTTTAAGAAACCAGCAAAGCAGAAACCGGATGCAGCAGAAAAGTAACTGGCAACAAGAAGCCCCCTGGGGTGGTACCTGAAGAAAAGGCCCGGCCCCTGGAGGAAATGGCTGGCTCCAAACAAGCAATCCTAACACCAGGCCCCACTGAGGAACCCACAAGTAACGAGAAGACCACAGAAATCAGCTGCAGATCTCCACAACCAGAACCAGGGACAAGCCAACAAGCACAAAGAGACAGACCAGGATGCGGCTCTGGACAGCAGAGGTGAAACAGTAACCCTGAGCAGTGAGGAAGCCAATGTGGACATCATGGGCCACCACGCACAGCACCATGAGGTGAGGTCCAAGACAGCACAACTTCTGAGGGGTCTGCACAGTAGGTCCTGGTCCCAGCAGCAAGAGCCACTGGCAGCAGGTGGCTGCGAGGGGGTACCTGAGGACCATTCCCAGGCACTGGAAGATATAGCTGGCTCCAAAGAACCAATCCAAGCACTAGACCCCACTAAGGAATGGACAGGTGAAGAAAAAACACAGAAATACCCTGTAAATCTCCACAACCAGATGTGGGAGACCAACCTTACATGTGACTGAGTCACACTCTCCGGCTGGGTGCTGAGGCGCTCAGTCGCTGAAATGTGGCAGAGCTTTCCCCACCCTTCTTGGGTGGGAGGGTCAATGTCTGGTGCATGGGGGTGTCTTCCTACAGCCCCATGGGTGGAGCTACGCTCACCTGTTCCTTTGTAATATAACCCCTTGCCCTGTTTAGGATTGAATCTTCCATGGAAGTGCCTTGTGTATGTCCCCTTCTCTTACTAAGCCTTGTCCTGGGCTGCCCTTGGGTGTGGCCTACCCAGGTGTCAGTCAACCTACTGACAGTGGATATCATGAAGATACTCAGCCCCCTAAAACCTGACCCCTTGCCTCATTTGAATAGTTTCTTCTCAATAAAAGGGGTCAGTATGTGCTCTCCCTCTCTCTCTTTCTGCAGATCCTTAAGGTCAGAGGAGCTACCACAGCGACCACAAAGAAAAAGGTATTTGTGTCTCTTGTGTGGTTATTTCATGCAGCCCAGTTAGCCCAGTTTAACTGGAGTGACCCTTGAGCCTTTTAGTCGCCAGAACCAGTGGGAACTCCAGTACCCGTTAAGAGACAGCCCAGGACAAGGCTCAGGAAAGCACCTATAACAGAAGAGATCTCAGTGCAGGGAGAGGTAGCAGGGACATCAGCTGACCCATGCACACATACCAAGAACCCAAAGGTGATAGTAAAAATATCAAAGTGCTCAAAGAACCTGTAAAGTGGCAACTGGATCCTCCTGCAGGTGTGACTTGCAGCAAGAGGCGCCGAGGGGCATCTGAGAGAAAGGCCCAGCCCCTGGAGGACCTGGCTGGCTCCAAAGAACCAATCCATGTATTATTTTTTTTAATGAAGAATAGTCAAATGAACTTCTACCTGATCTCTAGCGTTTTGTAACAAAGACCTAGACCCTTCACTTGGGTCTGCAAATGTCCAATTGGATTTAAAATTTGGCATCTCTTCCTCCATTTTACATCTTTCTTTTTTGCTCTTATTCATCTTGGATTCCAGGAGGAACAAAGTCTGAATGAGAAATATCTTGTGGTGAGTGGCAGCAGCAGTATTTTTATTATCATCTAAAGATGTCTGTCTGACAAATACCAAGATAATCAGCCAGACCAGTTTAATGAAGACTTCTTGATGCCAATGTGACCTCTAATCCCAGAGATTTAGGAGGCTGAGCAGGAAGAGTATTGCAAGTTCCCACCTAGTCTCAGCAACTTAGTGAGATCCTGTCTCAAAATAAAAAGGGATGGGGATATAGTTCAGTGATAGAAGAGTGCCCCTGGGTTCAATCCCCAGTACTGAGAAAAAAAAAAGACCTCTGGAGATAGAGCTGGAAATGTTGGTCTTCTTTGTCTTCCTGATAGAGATATTCTGATTAAAATTTATTTCCTGCTTTTCACTATTACTTTTTCCATTTTTTTTGGGGGGGGCAACATAGAACCAAAGCTGATTTGTTGGGATTCCCAAAGTTGAGTCTAAGGCTCAGGTCTCTGGTAGTATCTTTTCCTCTAATTCACTCTTATTTACAGTCAGAATAATTTCTGGAAACAGTAATACCTAGTACTTGGGAAAAAAATGGGCACCAGAAGTGTTCACAAATAACAACAAAAGAAGTCCTTGGTAATTTTAAGCAATATAAACACACTGAATGGATGTTTTTTGACTAACATATTAAGAGAAGTTTAGTCGGAAACTCAACTGTACTTCCTGATATTTCTGTATTATTTGACATAGTTAATACTCTCTCATTTTCTCAGTTATCTTTCAAGATACAATGCATAGATGGGGGTGTAACTCAGTGGTAGAGCAATTGCCCAATTTTCATAAGTCCCTGGGTTTTTCCCTTCAGTGCACACACACACATACATGCATACACATGTGTGTGCACATATACTTTTTGTCTCAACTTATTTTCCATTTCTCCTCAGTTTTACTTGTATTTTCTCACACAGCATCTTGTCTTTGATTCTCAACTTCTTTTCCCCAATTGTCACTCTAGATATTATCATGAAGTCCCATGATTTAAATGGAATCTTCCTGGTAAGGATCCCAAAATTGGTGACAGCCTCAACATATCTCTTGATACCCCACAATAGAACGAAATACATTCTCATCTTTTCCATTTGAATGTCTAAAAATCTTCTCAGAATTAACCAATACAAAACATAAGTGATAAGTACACTGCACTTGCCACATAAAAAAGCAAACCAAAGCGTTCATCATGCTATCACCCTATAGTAATGTTGTTACCTATATCTAATTTTTGTCAGGCCCAACCTGGGATTTGTTCTCAATTTATCTTTATCCTTTGGCTCTATATCCTATGCAGAAGAGAAATTTATGAAAGAGCTATCTTCAAAATATAAACCAAACAAAATTTAATCTGTAATCATTTTGTGAAATACCAAACTTTTCTGTTTCCTCCTCTGAACTCTTAACCTCCTATAAACTTATAATCTTCACATATTAGTTAGAACTTTATTTATATGTCTGTTTATTTATTTATTTATTTATGGTACTAGGTATTGAACCCTGAGGCTCACACCGGCTAGGCAAGTGCTCTACGAGTGAGTTATCTCCAGTTCTTTTTTTAAAAAAATATATTTTATTAAGACAAGTTCTCACTTAGTTGCCCAAGGTGACCCCAAACTTGTAATCCTTCTGTCTTAGCCTCCAGAATAGCTGAGATGTTAGGCATGTACCACTTCTTTGCATGACAGAACATTATAAAAATCATCATATGAGGTTATATCATTTTCCTGCCCAACTTTCCAAAGTCTTTTGTGAATAATTAGAAAAAAATCAAAATCGCTTTCCATGTTCTTGAAGGTCTTTCATACTCCTACACCTTGGACCTCTTTAAATTTATCTCCCATAACTCTCCCCTAAATCATTCTTTTCATCCCATGATGATGGTTTTTATTTTTATTTATTTATTTATTTTTGTTAAATGCATCAAATTGCTTTTTTCTCCTCCTCCTTCCATTCCTCCACATGTTTTCCTGGTTTGCTCTATTGTTTCATTCAGATTGATGCCCAGCTATTTTATTCCTCAGCCAATTTTTTCCATTAAAAGTCGGCATTATTTTCCATCTTTCTCTAACATTCTCTATGCTTCTTTACAATTTATTATAACGTTGCATTCTGTATCTATTTACTTATTTGTTCATTGTTCAAATTTTTCAGTAAAATGTGGTTTTTGTGTGGAACTTCACTCTTGGTCCCCAAAATATGAATGGTATTGTTAATGAATGTATTCCACAGATACCCAATAAATACTGTTTGACAAAGGTTAAATGAACTATGAATGGTAGAATTTCTTCAAGATGTACCATGACTTGCATTATCTGTTCTGTGTTCTTTGAAGTGCTATGTTTTACTCAATACAGAATTGTTTGAAATTCTAGTAGCTACAAACTTAATTTTTATGTAACATTTATGATAATTATTAAATCTAGAGTTTAAAAGAAGTTATAAATGACCATCAATTCATATGCTATGTCTTCTAAACTTGTATTTTAATTACAAATCTTTGTACCTACTACCTCCCAACCCAGTCCTAATTATGAGAAAATTATTTTGTATTTTTAGTTACTCATTTTAAAAAATGTTGAATTATCTAGGCTCTTGATCCAAATGATTTCAACCTATTAGTTTTGGTTTACATTTAAAATGTGCCTCTGTAATAAACAATTCATAATATTTTTGCACTTTAATTAGAAAGCCATTTTTAAATTTTTAAAAAATGTCCCTATTTCTGAAGCCACAAAACATTAGATAATGCTGTTTGAACACAAGGCACTTGACATTTTTATTCAGGCACACTTGACATGGCCATAAAACAACCCACACCATTAGAGGTCAGATTGTTTTGCCTTCTTGTATTTTTTAAAAATAATTAGTGTGAAGAACAAGCATTGTAACACCATCCCTAAGCTTTACCCTTTCTCCATCTTTACATCAACATTACATCCCATCCCCAAATTTCACTATATTTCCAACATAATTGGGGAATAAAAGTCAGAAGTTCAATAAAAGCTAGTAATTTCTGTTGTACACATCATTTGGTTGTAAGAGTTAATGTCTTTGAAAGTAAGACAAGTTAAAACAACTGCATGTCAAAGTGACTATACTAGTTTGTACATTCCAAAGTGTCCTACTTTGTTCATGGCAATAAAGTGAATATATTACTATTTTTATATAAATATTTTTTCTTCTAGCATGTAGGAAATGCTTAGGGCTTGTAGCAGGTAAGGCATGTCAGGGTCAGCTAACTACTTGACAGTGTTAATGGGGTATGAGTTAACTACAGTAAACCAGTTAGCAATTTGGATCCAATTTGAGTCTCCAGTTTTGAGCAAGCGGCAAAGAGCAGAAGTGAGGAAGGTCTTCCATTTTAGCCATTTATGAGAGTCACAGATAAGTCTGGTCAACTATTGGAGAAATTACTACCACAGCCAACTATAGAAGCTTATCATAACTTTTGGTGTCATATTTGGCTCTCTTAGTAGATTATATATATTAAATTTCTGTATAATGATTTTGTTGGATTTCCTCTTGATCTTTTAACATTTTATGAAGAAGGTTAAAGAAAGAAGAGAATGTAATATGATTAGACATATATTGAGACATATATTGGCATATGTTTTTTTCCACTACATTTTTCCAAATTATTTATTCTTTCCTTTGAAAAGTTGAAAAACTAGAAAACTAAACAGTGTTATTCATAGCTCTGTTGAATTGAGGGTCAACTACCACATAGATCATGTGTTCACTTGAGTCAAATGAAAATCAAATTTTCATCCACTCTGTTTCATTCATTCAAGAATCTGTATGTTCTGGGTGTTTTAAAAAGAGGTAAGATCACTTATCTCATACAGATTATTTAAGTAAATTCACAACTATAAAGATTTAGAACATTGATCATTAGCTACTGTAAATCTACTTTTAGAAATGTTTTATAGTCCCATTAACATTGTTATTTATGGGGCTGGGGATATAGCTCAGTTGGTAGAGTGCTTGCCTTGTATGCACAAGGCCCTAGGTTTGATCCCCAGCACCAAAAGAAAAAAAATAGTTATTTATGGAACAGGTTGTCTCATTAGGTATTCTATTTTTTCTCATTTTTCCCCTAAGCAAAAGCCTCTTTTCAAGTAGGTGTATTAGGAAAGGTTCTCCAAAGAGAGAATCTATAAGATACATAAAAATAAAATTAGTGAGGAGTTGGCTTATGCTGAGATATCCCAAGATCTAATGTCCACATATTGGAAAGCCTGTGATATAATGCAGTCTAAAACTACGAGAGCAATGCTACTCATGTGAATCCCATTTTGATAACAGGAGAAGATGAAATGTCCCAATTCAAGCAGTGAGTCAAGAAAAAAACTGCAATTTCCTTGTTCCTCTACCTTCTGTTTAATTTTGTCCTCTGTGGATTGGCCGTTGCCCATCCCCATTGGAGAGGGTAACACTTTACCCAAATTAACTTACTCAAATGTGGATCTCATCTGCAAAAACTCACATAGACACACCCAGAAATAACATTTAATCTGAGCACCCATGGCCCACTCAAGATACACATTAAATGATCCATCACAGTAGATATGGCCATTGACTAAATACTGAATGATGGAATATGAGCAGGGGTTATATTCATGACTTTAAAATATGAGTTATATGCACCCTCTACATAGGATTTTCTATATATTTTTCCTTTCTGCAAAATTGATGCAGGAAGCACAGTGATTTTGGAAGGCATGTGGTATAGATGGTAGAGCCATTATATGAAAAGTATCTTAATCTCTTAATCAGTCCTTGGAATAAAGACATCCATAATTAGGAGCTATTCTTTTGTTCTTCTCATGAACAACAAATAAGCTACTGAGATATTAAAGTTAATTTTTAAAATGATTAGTGCTACCTTATTAATAAAGCCATGCTTACTGTCTTTTACTCTATATGGAATACCATCAAAATCACAATACTTAGAGAAACTTAAATATTTAAATTTAGGAAACAAGAAAAGAGGCACTGAAGAAAATTTGCATTCTTCAGGCTCAGTCACATAAGCCTATAATCCCAGCAACTTGGCTGGCTGAAGCAGGAATATCTCATGTTCAAGGCCATTTTGAGCAATTTACCAAGATCTTTAACAATGTAGCAAGATCCTGTCTCAAAACAAAAATATAAAGTACCGGGGCTATATTTCAGTTGTCTGGCATGCTTGAGGCCCTGGGTCCAATGTCTCTAAAACTTTAATAAAAACAATCAGAAAAACCTGTTAAGGAATGGTAAATGTTTTAATTTCTAATATTCAGTGTCTCAGTCTAATCATTATAATATCCTTATTCAACATAACACATCTTAACATGACAATTGATTACAGAGCTGTCAACTTAAGCACTAACAAATTCTCTCATTTCCAATATTTACTTAATTGTCTACAATACTGCTAATGTAGCTAATCATCAAGAATTCCTAAGAGTGACACCAAATCTGGCATCTGTTCCTCATTTCAATATTTAAGAAATCATTTTAGGGTTTTTGTTTGTTTGTTTGTTTTGTTTTGTTTTTAATAAGGCTGAGGGATGGAGAAGCAAATCTTGAAGGGAGCAGACAGTGACAGAGAAAGGGGAAAGTGAATTTAATCATTAAAATTGAACTTCAGGAAAAAAAATTCTGAAGACCACGAGTATGCCCCAGCTTACTCCTTTGGCCTCTTTGCACACTTTGAAGCAAAATGGGTCACCAATAACTCTACTGGAACCACCCATGAAAATTAAGCCAGGGTTATCACTCTTGCCCTATCTGCTCAAACCAGCATGGTCTGATCCAGTACTACAGCCTCAACATACACTGGCAGTGTTTCTGTCAGTATGCAAAGGATATAGGCACTAAGTGAACCTCCTTGAATAGATTGCCTAAGACAGATACTCAATGAGACCATCTAATTCTTTGAACATAAAATAAAATTCTAAAAAACCCCACAAACTCTTTAGATTTAATAAAATGTTAAAATAATTTTGATTTTCTTAAATAAATGTTTTGCAATAAAAAACCCCACAAATAACACCCTTTACACATGTTGAGAAAACTGAGTAAAGAATGGCAAATATACAATCTACAGTGCTTGCCATTCAACTGTGGTTTCATGAAACCTTAGAGCTCTCTTCTTTAAGGTGTAGTGATTGAACAAAAGATACAGAAAGAGATAGAGATATACAGATATAGTTTGTTTAAACATCATATATTGTGTCATACTGGCACTTGCACTGATGGCAAGAACTGAGAAACCCATTAGCATGTCATGGGAGGATTTTCCAATCCTAGTGAAATGGAAGTAGGACCATATTTGGTTGGTTGAATTGACTCTCAGATTCTGATGTGATGGTGATGTAGATGTAGCCATAGATGTAATGTAGAGGTGAACACAGTACTGCACAGAAGGAAGTATGACTGGCTTGTGGCATCAGACTTTTCTCATGAATTACCTTCCCAGGTAATTACCTTACAAACACAAATTCTCTCAGAGCAAGTGAAAAATCAAAGGTAAATGCTTATTCCAAAAATGGAAGTTGAAATTGTATGTCCTGCTAGTCTTCTGCTCATTCTACTGGAGTGTTGTAATTGTTATAAAACTTGTGACTATTGGATGTGAATCATCACATGATGGTTTTATACTTTGGTGGTGTTTCTTTGATGGTTATTTATTATACGCTTCTATTTATTTTATTACTGTTTGTGCTTTTAAATATTCATGGTGGTCTGATGAAATAATTTTTGAAGGTATGTTATAATATGGAAAAAAAGACTCCAGGTCTTATTCTATGGATAAATATTAGAAATTTAAAGATGAATGATCATATGACTGTTTGAATATATTAAATATGCTGAATAGTATACTCAAAAGTAGTAAATTTTATGGTAAGTAAATTATATCTCAGCAAGTTCCTATGTAAAAATTAATGATGGAGAATTATGATCTCCTGAGTCATTTCACTGCACAAATGTCATGAGAGACATGTACACAAAAAAGTGTCATGCTCATGACTGATGCTTACTCATGGAAACACTAATCCAAAGAATATGTGAGAAACAATGTACAAGTGCAGCACAAATTCAGGAAGATTGAAACAATATTTACCTATAAATTATAGGCATTTGAAAATCAAGGGGCACATTTCTTAAGGTCATTATTAGAATATGAAAATGGGTAGAGTAAAGCTTTTATTTGTACATTCAATTCAGTGAAACGACAGAAGACAAATTATTTAATACCAGAACTTATCATTAAGGACAATCAAAGTTAAGTAATTGGTGAGAAACTAAAAACTAACTAAATAAAGGTGAACCTATAAAATTACAGGAAGTAAAATACTTGTGTGATGTAGACTGGATAAAAAGTAATCTCGCAAAAAGTATATTAGGGCAGTGTATTGATAACGTATTAAGTTATGCTGAAGAAAATTTAGATGACAACTAAAAAATTATAGCTTCTCTATGCAGGTTGTTGATTCAGCATATTTTACCAATAAATGAACTATTGAGTGTTATTTAATGCAATGTAAATAGTGCTACCTTAGCAATGTTGTGTTGCACACCTATTAAGAATATGGTATGCCTAGATGTAGATTTTTTTAACTTTATTTCTTAGTGTTCTCAGAACTTCTTGAATCTAAACTAGTGTCTGTCATTGATTTTTGAATAACCAACATTCTACTTTATTTTTGTGAGTGACATTGTCTTATAACCTACATACACCTACTTAATGCCGGTTTGAATGGTTTGAATACATGTTCCTCTCCAAAATTAAAGTGAAATCCTTAAGAAGTGAGGTCTTTTGAGTAGTAATTTTGTTAAGAGGGCTTTGCCCTAATGAATAGGATTAAGGCCCTTGTAATGTTTCCTAACTTCTTATTTCTTTTTAATCCTCACTTTCCACTATATTACAACACAGAATTTATCCCCTCTAGAGGATACAGCCATAAGGTACCATACAAGACATGAAATCTGCCAGAATCATGATCTTAATTTACCAGTCTCCAAATCTATGAGAAACAAATTTCTATTATTTATAAATTACTTAATCTCTGATATTTTGTTATGGCAAATCTACCCAGAAGAGAGATGTCTGAATTATATCAGAGCACTATTTTAATATTTTGAGGAATCTCCACATTGTTGATTATCATGGCTATAAACTTAACATTGCTTCAACCAAGTATAAGCTATATAAATGATCCCTGCTATTCACATCCTCACTAATCCTTGTCATCTTTTGATTTTTTGTTAATAGACACCCTAACAAGAGTGAGGAAATATCACATTGTGATTCCGATTTGCATTTCCCAGATGATTCGTGATGTTGAACAGTTTTTCTTGTGTTTCTTGGCCATCTTTTATTTTTCTTATGAAAAAATATCTACTTAGGGCCTTTACCTTATTTTTCATCAGGTTATTTATATTATTCTGCTATTAAGTTGTATGTATTACTTATACATTTTGATATTAAGCTTTTTTAAAATATATGATTTATAAATATTTTCTTTTATTCTGTGGGTTTCTTGTTGTTGTTGTTTTTTTGTTCTTGTTGTTTTCTGTGCAAAGCAGAAACTTTTGAGTTTGATGTACTTCCATTTGTTAGTTTTTGGTTCTTATTGTCTGTGCTTTTATAATTATACAAAAAATGCACAAAACAAAAAATTCCCTTGTATTTTCTTCTAGGAGTTTTATGGTTTTCCTTTTTTTTTCCTGTAGCTGAATAATTTGAAGTGTCCTTCCTTCAAGTCCATAGATTTTTTCTTGGGTTTGATAGATTCTGACATTTGTATTCTTCAGCTCCAGAATTTCTCTTTCATCTTCTTAAAATGTTGTGTCTCTTGGTTGTTCTGAATTTGTTCATGTATTATTTTCATGAAACCAATGAATTACCTATCTGCATCATCTTGTAAATCCCTGAGTTTACGTAAAAGAATTCCTTCATTTTTAATTGTTTTTTTTAATTATATGTGATAGTAGAAAACAATTATTTTGAATTCTTTATCTACAATTTGTAAGTCTCCATTTCTTTGGAGTTGGTAAGTAACTAGAATATTATTCTTTTTTGGTGATATCATATTTCCTTGATTTGTCATATTACTTATTACATTGCATTAATGTCCGCATATATGATATATCTGTTACTTATTTCAGAATTTTAAACTACTTCTGGTGAGTAAGACATTCACCTACAGGTGGTGGAGAGAGTACTGTCCCCACTACTGCAAGGGCATAGCATCACAGCCTCTGTGAAGCTCTGTTAGTGCTGGTGAAGTTTGCAGAGGTCTTTAAAAGCTAAGGCTATGGGTGTTAACAGCAAGGACCACTGTGGTTTGGGTGTTGAGAGATGCTGAGGTTTTTTTTTATCTTTTCACTTCTAGGGGAAAATTGTGCCCAAAGGATCCCTCTTAATTCTTACTCTGGCTTGTTGGCATACTGGCAATGGTGGCAACAATGGTATCCATTTATGGTGCCTGTGGAGTGGCCATGGAGCTGGGTCTGGAGTGTGGGTCCACATGAAGGGACTTCAGCTCCAGGTCAGGACACAAGCATCTCCACTGTAATGTGTGTACAATGTATAGTTGCTTATGTAGCAACTGGGAAGCCAGGTTCCAGAGTATGTACATAGTTATATTGGCTTCAGGGTCTGGAAGCAGGAGTTTTTTCTGCAACCATGGTTCTGGTGTCCTAAGCATATCTCAGACCAGTGTAATGAACATGTACAGAATTACCATAGTTCTGGATTTGTGAGGTGTGCATATTCCTATTGTGGTTCTGGCTCTACAGTCCTTGAGGTGTCTATAAAGCGGCCTCAGAAACAGACCATGGTATATCACATTTGTGGAAAGAGTGGCTACAGTGTTCAGTGCACAGTCTAGCCCACTCTGAAAGTGGCTCCAATATCTGTTTCAAGGGCAATCACAGAGCAGCTGTACAGAAAGCAACCAAACCTCCTGGATCTGGCATGCATAAGGAGTGGGGAGAGGTCCCAGGGCAATATAACAGCAGCTCCAGTTTGGGTGTGGCTACGGTGGTGATGATAGTTGATTACCTCAGTATTGAAAGCTATTGCTGTCCTCTGTAGAGCAGTCTACAGTGTTCTAAACTGATGAGCCTAAAGGAAGCTGCACTATGAGAGCAGTGGTGAGTCACAAGTGTTGCCACATGTGTTACTTAGGACCTCAGTGGTAAAGTCTGTCAAGGTCCTCTGCAGAACAGGCACTAGAATGATGCTGACACCTGCCACGTGGCTAAGTTGATAGCCCTGCTCTTGTTTTTTTTTCCCTAGCTCTCTCCATACATCTCAGGTGTGTTGACTTTCTGGCAATACTTTCTGTAAAATTGCTCTTCATCTTTTGCTCCACTGTGTTGCTGGATTTCTTCACTTTTCAGTCATCACAGGGCCATTTCCGTTCTTGATTAGCTTTTGAATTTCTGTTGCTCTTATTCTTTTTTTGGAGGGGAAGGCCTAGAAAATGGAAGCTGGTATCTACTACTCTGCCACCTTGCTCCATCTACTTTGCTTTTATTTATTTATTTTTTCTCCTTCTGTTATTCCAATTATACATAGGCATACACTTTAAAAATTTCCCCCATACCTCTTAAGTTTTGTTTTCTGTTTTTATTCATTGAAGTTTCCCTCTTTTCATTTATTTTGGGGCATTACTATTGTATTTTCTTCCTGTCAAGCTCATTGATTCTCTACTCTGTTATGTCTAATCTACCGAGGAGCTCACCTGAGGCATTTTTTACTTCTGTTGCAATGTTTTTGAAATTTGTTATTTCCTTCTTTTGTTTGTTTTATATCTCTGCTTAGATTATCCACTTGTTCTTGAAATGTTTCTACTTATCTCATTAGATTCCTTTGCATATTAATAAAACGTTTTCATATCCCCTTCCTGATTGTTTCTAAATCTGCTACACCTGAGTCTGATCCTGATGTTTCTCTTTGTTTATTTGGAGTGTTTTCCTCCCCTTGCTTTTTAACATGCCTAATTTATTGTTAAAATGCATGTTGAAAGCCAAACTTGATGTATCAGGTAAGAATTGAGGTAAATGACATGAGGATTTACATTAATCTGGCTCATTGGCTTGATTATAGCTCTAGGTGCCAGAGGCTCTGCATTCCTCTGTGTCCTTGTTTTCATTTCATTTGTTGACTTACACTTCCCTAAATACTTCCCTTCAGACTGGATCTTGCAGCAATTTCAGCTGTCATCCTCTATTATATTGGAACCCTATTGGTTTAGTGATAAGTAGTGAAAATGGAGAAAACTCTTATAATCTTATGTTAAAGTTCAGTTCTTTTTCCCAATGTCATGACCTTCACAAATTTATCTTAACTTTTCACCATCCCATAAGTAAGAGAGAAAGGCCAGAGGAGACTGGGGTGGAAGAAATGCCCTTCCCCTACGTAAGATCAGTTTCCAGTAATATCTTTTCCCTAGAGCCTAGAGAATAGGCTTTGTAAAAGAGAATGCTGGGAATTGTTAGGTCCTTAGGCCAAAATAACTCCATTTTGAAAATCAGCACCTGCCCACCTAGGCATGATCTTCCTGTTAGACCTGCCATGAAAGAGTCCTTAACTACCGAAAAGACAGCAACAATATCAAGTAACAATCACAGAACCAGACAGGTTATCTTTTAACTGCTCCATTGTACTTGAGTACATAGTTAAGAAGTTTCTCCCAGCAGGTTGCTTTGCGCCTCATAGAAGTGCAGCCTGGCAGATATTCTCTGTCAATAAACCTTTGCTTGAACTCAGAGATATGTCTCTCGTGGATATTTGCGCCACCTACCCTAACAGGAATATATTTCACAATGTTTACTTTTCTTTCTCAGTCAAAGGCAAAAGATCATTCTTGGATCTCTATAGTGAGAATTTGGTGGGTTTCCTGGAGGTGAACTTCACAAAGGTATAGCATTCTCGATTTTTCTTCATGTTTTTTCTTCTATTCCCACGGGTTTCTCACTCTTAAGCTAGTCCATACTCAAACTCATGCACTTCATTTAAATCACCACTTAAGTATTTCTACCAGTTTCCCTATTTATCCAGTGGTCTCTGTTCAAAGTAAGCTGATTTTGGCTATGATTCTTTGAATTTGACTCTTTGCATTTTAAGATTGTTATTTGCCTTGCAACCTAGTTCTTTTTCCCAGGATCCAAGAAAAGTAACTGGCTTTCATTTCATTTAGCCATTTTTATAAGGATGGCAATGTTAATTTCCAAAACATTTAAGTGATTGTGTTAGGTTATTCCTTGTATAACATCTAATTTAATCTCAAAAATAACTTTTGTGGGCAGAATAATCAACTGCATTGTGATATGTAAGAGAATTTAATATTTACCAAAAAATTGGCAATTTTTTTTATGTCTATATAAATAGCAGTTATAAGCTGAGTTTCATTTACTACTCTCTTAACTCCAAACTCCATGGTCACAAATATTTTTTCCACAATATCAGGTAAGGTATTGCTAATATAATTTATAATGGTTCTATTTTTTATCTCAAAACTCTATTTAAAAGGTGACTATGCAGAATATATACAAACCTTTCTTAACAGCAACTGTGGAAGAAATAATCCTGTTCTAGTCTATGGTTTGTATAGAACATCATTATCTGATAAAAGAGCCATTTAGGCCATGTCACTTTGGACAAGTTCCTACTCCTATTGTTCTCAAAGGCAAAATAGGAATAATAATATGAATATCGGTAGACCTCTGAGGATTAAATAAGAAAATTCAGGTAAAGCATTTAGTATAGAGCCTATCTAGATTGAGCATGACTTAGTGTTTTAGGGACATTACTAAAATTAAAAGAATCCATTCCAGATCACTCAACAGAGCTTCTATTTTTATGTGACTAAATAAAACATATGCAAAATAGCTTAAATATACATAAATTATCATTTTGTCTTTATATCCCAAGCACAGAGCATACTATTTGAGAGACACTCTAACTAGGGTATATATGGATTGCATAAATGCATCAACAAAGCTGGTCATGCATACAATGTAATGACGTTAACAGGATGGCTTAATTCAAGAATGTTGAAATTGTCCCTAATTAAAAAAATAAATTCTTTCCAAGTATAATTCTTCTGAATGACTGAAATCTTATTATTTTAAAATCCTATATTCAGTTTTTATTTTACCTGCTCCAAAGCATGGATTATAAGGGCTTTCAACATTAGAACTTTCAGTGGAAAATTTAGAATTGATTATTACTAATCTAAGCTTTAAGGCTTTCACACACACATTGAGAAAAGGCTTAATGGGAGGTAATTTATGAGACTGCTGTCTCATTAAGTAATTATTGGAGAGATAGAATTGGAACACCCTGAATCTTTAAAATGCAATATAATAAAATAGCAAAGCAAAGACTTTGGTCATTTGTATATATTCCTATCCTTTTTATAATGAGCTTCTCAATTGTTAAACACATGGCATTTCTCTGCCTTTTTTCGTTAGTCCATTAAGCATAGCATCAATACTCACCAATACTGTTAAGAGGCAGTCTTTTCCGTTCTTCATTATATACTATTACACTCTTGAAAGTCAATAAGAAAGGATTCTCATGAATTTACTTTTTAATAGATAATGAAGCAGCTCAGCACAAGAAGCAATTTTTATTTTTGAGGAATAAAACAGAAAAAATTACATAGTTCTGTAGAAGCTTGCAACAATTGTTTTAAACATGTTGTAGACTCATTATATTTGAACATGACCTTATCCTCAGCAAAATAGTCATCAGCCAAATATGAGATAGTACCCTAAACCTTGGAAACCTTGAAAACTAAAGGTAAGATTTTCCTTTAAAAAAAAAAGAGGGGGAAAATTTCAGAACTCTGTACAAATTTATCCATTGTCAAAACAATGTTTGGATTCTAAAATTTTTTGAAATTTATGAATAATCTGAGTTCTAAAAATTGTAGAAGTTCAGATGAAATTTTGCTGGGGATTTATCTTAAAGAGAAAGAGAATTTTCTTCTCTAATGGAGGAGCATTATCAGTGACTATGAGTTGACAGACTTAGGCAAAGTAGTACAAGGAGTTCACACCTATCAGAAGGGTCAAATGCTTGGATTGAGAAAACATGAAAGTATCTTTGATTCTTTGCAAGACACCATTTTTCGGTACTTTATGAGTGTTAACTTATTTAATATCCATGGAATTCACATAAGCTGGGTCTTATGTGAATTCCATAGGTAGAAAATCAAATTAGAAATTGCCCCAAGGGCACACATCAAGAAACTGTACTAACTGAGGATTGAACTCAGTGGTAAGCTTCCTTCAACCACTCTATTCACAAAGTATTTCACTCTCATTTTTCCAGCACATTTTTGAATTGGCCCAAATGCATATGAGTAGCTGATTTAAGGGCACATTGTTTGGCCAGATCATAATTATTCAATTTATTTTCTTGCTTTTAACTACAATGACAAAATAACTTCCCTCCTGACCACTTTTTCCAGGAGTCTTACAATTCATAATATATTTCAACAAAGTGTTTGACCACTGCCTGGAGTAGAGAGGTCCAAGGAGTATAAACATTTGAACCTTAAGTCCTAATATGCAAAAAAAAATTCTAAAAGGTGTTTGTAAAGCTTCTTTGAAATATGAATATAATAAACCTTTTTGGTGTTATGTCAAATTGCATATTAAAAAATAACTCAAATTTTATGTTTTATGCATTAGATTGATTTTCCTGAGTTATTTAATGAGCTTACATGTCCTAAGAATGAGTTAAACTGAAGGCTTTATCAGTTCTTAGACTTTAAAACTCTGGAAACTTCTGCTTTCAACCCTGCATCTAAAATCAGGCACTGATGTAACTTTAATTGAATAATTAGATGTTGATTTGTCTCAGTTGATCTAGAAATACTCTGTATCAACTACCTATGTTTTCTGAATTTTTTTGATAAGCTCTCTGACTTCACATTATGATTAAGGCAAAATTAAACTACTTCTTTAATTTCAATAACTGGCCAACATCTATCCTCAAGTGATTATAAATGCCAGCCTTCATTATAGTTTCCAAATACAAGACAATCCTTCTATATAGCGTTTAAACTCTTAAATTTATAGTTTATAGCAACATGGGAGATTCTGAAAATAAGCCATATTTTCTTATGAATAAATGTTTTCATGATGAAACTGAAAGAAAAATTGTTTGGGGCTGGTAAGATGGTGCTACACTTTATCAAATATATTTAAATGTTATTTGTTGTCTGTTTTGGTGTGAGTAAACCCTTGGTAGCATCTGACCCTCAAATATTCATCATAACTCACTTAGTTGAGTGAGTTTAGCTCAAATTTTGGGAGTATGCTTATATTTCATGTTTCACCAGGGAAGTTCAAGATTGGGTATATATACATAATTCTCCTCTTGTCTAGCTCTCCCTTAATAGAAAATATGTAGCATTGAGCCAACAATGTTACTAGATAAAAGTTACTTTTACTTAAATATTTTTCTTTTCACATATAAAAATCCATAAAGTAATAAACAAACAAAGCAAAGTGAAACCTTAGCAGTGAATCACAAAATTCAAAAAAACACCTTCTGGTATAATTTTGTTACTATATGCCCTGCCCCCCCCCGTCATATGGTTACCAGTATATTCTAATACTTTTAAATATAGCAATATTCTCTCTCATTGTGAAATTCCAGGTTGCAGGCCTGCATATGCAACTAAATCAAGAATTAACTGATATTAAGTTTCTGTATATGTTTCCTACTTTCACAGACTTATTTTGAAGAATGATAAGAGTTTTAAATGTCCCTAAAATCATATTAATTTCTGTACATTTAATGCTATAATGCCTAGCCATTAGTAATATTTCTACAAATGTCAAAACATTGGCTATCTTAGAGAAATAAGAACCATAAAAGGGAATGAGATATGTAAGAGCCATATAAAATAAGATTAAAATGAGAATAAAGTATATACAAGTAATAATTATGAATAATAATTTTCAGTGCTTTTAGGTTTATAGACATCAACAAGGTAAAGTACTACAGAAATTCCCAGCTAACTAGAAGGGTTGGTGAAATAATAAGTATCGTGTACATTAAAATTCCACTCTAAGTACTTTTTGAAAACTGATTGTTTTCCAACTGAAATTTTAAAGAGAAATATCTACAATTCATTTTCAAGAAATGGCAAGCCTGATGTGGTGGTGCATATTTGTGCACATAGGCTTGGGAGGCTGAGGAAGGAATATCATAATTTCAAAGACAGCCTTAGAAACTTAGCAAGGCCCTAAGCAACTTAGCGAGAACCTGTCTCTAAATAAAAGTATAAAAAAGGGCTGGGGATGTGGCTCAGTGATTAAGTGCCCCTGGGTTCAATTCTTGGTACAAAAATAAGAAGAAAGAGAAAAAGAGAAGGAGAAGAGGAGGAGGAGGAGGAGGAGGAGGAGGAGGAGGAGGAGGAGGAGGAGGAGGAGAAGGAGAAGTGGCACATTGATTATAAGCATAACTAAAGAATTTACAAAAGATTAACAACAGTCTTGTAAGTATTGATAAAGTTTTCAAATTTAGCCTCTTCAACAAAAATGGTGCTGGGAAAACTGGAAGTTCATGTGTTAGTAAAATGAAATTGAAACCCTCTCTATCACCCTGCATGAAACTCAACTCAAAGTGGTTGAAGAACCTAGGCATTAGACCAGAGACCTTGCCTCTAACAGAAGAAACTATAGGCTCAACCCTCCATCATGTCAGCTTAGGAACCAACTTCCTCAACAAGACACCTAAAGTGGAAGAAGTAAAATCAAGAATCAATAAATGGGATGGTATCAAACTAAAAAACTTCTTCAAAGCAAAGGAAACAAATAGAATGTGAAGATAGAGCCTTCAGAATGGGTGAAAATATTTTCCACCTGTACCTCAGATAGAGCTTTAAAGTCTAGAATATATAAATAACTTTAAAAAGTTAACACTAGAAAAAGAAGAAAGAAAGAAAGAACTCAATAAATAAAATAAGCAAAGGAACAGAAGCAGTATTTCACAGAAGAAATACAAATGGTTAAAAAAAAAAAGAAAAAGAAAGAAAAAATGTCCAAAATCTCTAGGACTTAGAGAAAGGCAAATTAAAAACTACACTGAGATCTGATCTCACTCCAGTCAGAAAGGCAATTATAAAGATTACAAGTAACAATAAATTTTGGCAAGGATGTAGGGGAAAAGTTTCACTCGTATATTGCTAGTGGGACTGCAAATTGGTGAAACCACTATGGAAAGCAATATGGAGATTTCTTAGAAAACTTGGAATGGAGCCACAATTTGACCAGTTTTCCCACTCCTTGGTTTATCCCCAAAGGACTTAAAATCAGCATACTCCAGTGACACAGCCATATCAAGGTTTATTAGAAGCTCAATTCAACTGCCCTTCAACTGATGAATGGATAAAGAAATGTGGTATTTATACACAATGGAATATTTTTCAGCTATAAAGAAGAATGAAATTATGGCATTTTCCAGTAAATGGATGGAACTAGAGACTAGCATGTAAAATGAAGTAAGCCAATCCCCAAAACCAAAGGTCAAATAGTCTCTCTGATATGCAGATGCTAACACATAATAGGGGAGAAGGAGGGAAGAATAGAAATTCATTGGATTAGACAAAGGGGAATGAAGGGAAGGGAGGTGAATTGGAATAGGGAAGACAATAGAATGAATTGGACATAACTTTCCTGTGTTCATATATGAATATACAACCAATGTAACTCTACATCACATACAACCACAAGAATGGGATCCTAATTAGATTAAGTAATACTCTATGTATTATATGTCAAAATACACTCTATTGTCATGTATATCTAAAACAACAATGAAAAAACTTCAAGTTTTCCAAATAACCTCTAATATTTAATATCTATAATGATAAAAAATCAATATGGTGATTCTTGATATTCTTTGTAGAAAATTATATTCTTTTGTGTAACAAAGAATAGACAAACAGGGTTTTTAAAAATAGAAAGTACAAAATTGTCAGATATATTTTGAATTGTGAGCAATTGTAAAAAAAATGAAATAAATAAAATGAAATGGAGAAAAAAGGAATATACCATGCAGGAGGATGGCAAGGTTGAGCCTGGCTTCCTCCATTTATCAAGGCCATGTTTCAAAATAAAAATTAAAAATTAAATAAAATGGCTGGGGATGTAACTCAGTGGTATAGTTCTTCTGATTTTAATCCCCAGTACTGCAAAAAAAAAAAAAGAAAGAAAAGAAATTTACCAGAATGAAGACATTCACATGTCCATTGAAATTAAATATTGCAGCATACTTCTCTAATGATCTTTGGGATAATGCACTTCATGTTTTTTGAAAGCAATATATACCACATATTTTTAAAAATTATTACTAGTGAGAAATATGCATGTTTTTCTAATCACCATGCTTACATGTATCAATCTTCTCTCAGAACATTAGGAAAATGGTGAAATAACCATTTGTTAAAAATCACTGTATTTATTGGGAAATCAAGTGGCACAAAATAAGTTAGACCACTGCATTTAATATTACTTAAAATTGTAATATGCAGAGTAATTGTCTATTTATTATCTTTCTCATTAAAGGTTTAGCATTTTGAAGATTAAACTAGAAAATATTGTTACAAATGTTAATCATTTCAGACCATTATATTTCAGAATGAATCATACACAGTGTTTGTATTTTTTTCTCCTAAAAAACAGAGTCTAGCTAATATTCAAATTATTTTGATTTCTGAAAACAAGGTTTTAGAAGAGAGAATTCATGGTATGACCATAGCTTATTCAGACATTATTTTGGTATATATGATTAACCAAAATATTGAATATATTTTAGTTAAAATTTAGGACAATTAAATTTGTATTCACATTTAATTTACATTTAATTTTGACTTCTTCTAAAGATTTGAGAAAATTTAAGATCATCTACAATTTTTGTCCCTAAACATAAATATCTAAAATATTATTAGAAAGATCTTATTTTTTAAAAAAATGTATACAAGGCATACAGACATTTGACTTTAATGCAATGAGAAAATAAAGGAACAATTCGGATAATCAAATGACTAGGCTATACAATTGATTAGCTTTGCACTTTGAAAAATATAACATGAAGTATTTCCTTAGTACTTTTCCCAATTGCTTTCAAGAAAAGAAAATTAGGATGTGAGTTTTTCTAGGAGATAACCTTGAAATAGAAGAAGAGCCTGCCTCGTACAATTATATATGTATTGATCAGAACTTCAATGGATTTTTCTAAAATTGCTTTTGAATTAAATTTTTCTAAAGTTGAACATTATCCAAATTTCTTCTCTAGTAATATCACTGCAATTTTAAGAGTGAAGGAGATTGAGGTGGCATATGTTTGTTTGAACCACTTTGACCCTGGAGAGAGTCTACTTTGGAGGTTAGTATGAGATGACAAAAAAGTCAAGGGCTATGGAATTCAGTTTAGTTAGACATGCAAGCTATGTGTCCTTGGCAAATTACCTTCTAGTCTATGAAAGAATAAAAAACTAACTTCTTTCCCAGTTTGTTGTGAGATGAAAATGAGTGTTATATACTAAATGTGTCCTCCTTAAATTTATATGTCAAAGCCCTAACACCAAACTTGAAGTGTTGGTGTTTGGAGGTGGAGCTTATAAGTGGTAATTAGGTTTAGATGAGGTCATGAGGGTGGCCCCCTATGATGGGATGAGTGTCCCTAAGAAGAAGAAGACACCAAATTTCTCTACTATTTGAGGACACAACAAGAAAGTGCACTTCTTCAAGACCCTCACCTGGAACTGATTCTGCTGGCACCTTGATCTTGGATTTTTCAGCCTCCATAATTGTGAGAAATAAATCTTTTATTTGAGTCTTCCCCAAAAAAGGTATTTCATTACAGAAAACTGAGACTACTAAAGCAATGAAGCAATGTTTTGGAAAGAAGATGTAAGAGGCTTTTTTTTTCTTGAATTATAAGAGGAAAAGGCAATTACATTAAACTAGAGAAGTTATGAGGCTACACTGAAAATACCATGAAAAAAACCAGTATTTCATTACTGTAATGTAAAGTACCTGAGATAAGTTACTTACAAAGAAAAACAAAGGTTTATTTAGGCCACAGTTTTGGGATCAATGGTTGGCACCTAAGTCACCTTAAATCAGGTGAAAGCCCCATGGCAGATGGTAGATGGTAGATGGTAATGGCAGGAGTATGCTTTGGCAAGTGGTCACATCTTGAGCCAGGAAGCAGAGAGCTGATGGGCCAGGCTTGCTTCATTTATAAAAAGTGCACGAGAACTGCCTTTTAAGGGCATACCCTTAATGACTTTCAGATTTCCCATTAGGGCCCATCTCTCAAAGTTTCCATAGCACCATACTTGCCATCTCATATGAAACTGGAGATCAAATCTCCAATCATATGAACAACCTTTGGGAAATATCCAAATCACTGCACTTATATTCCAAATCATGTATTCAAATGGAAAAAAAATGACCCTGTATAGTTAAGTATTTTTATTGTGCCTTAATTTTTTTTGTTGTTGTTATTGTTGTTGGGAATTTCTCTATATCATAGTGAACAAGTGGATTACCTCCATTGTTTTCCATACATAATGCAACTATAGGATGAGCTATTCTTACTTGTGCTGTACTCCTCAGACTAGAACTAGATTCTAGCAAAATTTTAAATGTATCATAAACAAATTGTCCTTGGATATGTCTTTAGTTCTGTCTATTGATGAAACAACTTGACAAAAGAGAAAATTTTAAAAATAAAGATTTGATGACGGTGATGTATCTTAATGGAGAAGTGAACTTATTTTGTTTGGTTTTTGGTTACTTTGCTTCTTGCAATTATACTACAATGCAATTCATCTTTTGATAAAAACAAATACTAGTTTATATATTTTAACATCCCTGCTGTGCAATTACATAGATCCTAGAGTTGACGTGACAAAGTTAGAACATGGGGGAAAAAACAAGAAATTTTTAAAAAGTTTTGATTCTAGAAGTAGCAAATTTCTAAACTATCGTGTGCTTGAAATATTCTTATATAAAAATATATGTTTATATGAAAATATGTAAAAACTGATAATAATGCCTAAATACAGTCAGATGTTAGAATGCAATAAAAATACTTTTAAAAATGGATCATTGCTACCTTTAAGCAGATACATTAGTGAGGAAAACTCTTCTAGACATTGGAAATGTGATTTAGTCACATGGGTGATAATCTTAGACACCAGATTTGTGTGCATCCCCTTTTCTGTTCAGCTGTCATGTATACTTGGTTCAGCAGAGTCTTAGGACATTGTGAAGTACTTCCTTCTTCTATATCTTTTCAGATTACAAATTTCTAAATGTGGTTCAAGATTACAAAAATGGGGGTTGAGACTATTAAAAAATGTTGTGAGATTATAAGATTATGCCCATTATTAAAAATGACCACAGATATGGTTTACTATCCCTTGATAATGAGGAAGGTAATCATGACAGGGACATAGAGAAACAGCACTTGCCATCCAATAACTGTTCCTGGTGTTTCAGTAACTAAATGACCAAGAAAGTACCTAGAAGGCTAATAGTATGTGATCGTATATTTTAGGGACATAGTCCTTAAATACCTAATAAGAAAGAAAAGTTTCTGGGAGAGGGAATGTGAGTATTATCTCTATAGAGCATACAAGGTGAACAAAACAAAAAGGGAAATTTGAATTCAATAGGAGCTCAATGCTGAGAAAATAATACAATGGGTTTGGATTAAATATTGGAAAACAAATAAAACCCAGATCATAACCCCCAATTAAGTATGAAAACCTTAGAAACAATTTAAATCATGTAAATATATAAATGCTTATAATTGTTTAAAGTTATCTGTCAGATAACTATTATATATGTTATATATTATACTATATGTACTGTATATATATATGAAATGCCTTGAATAACCTGTATCTCTAAGGCTCTTACCCTGAGCATACTGATCCTGCCAAATTTCTGCCTTTCACAATACAGCATCAATTTCATGGTGTCATTTGAACAAAGATGAGGGTGTTCCAAAAAAGCCAAAATAATTTCAGAGATAATTCATAGCTTTATGGTGACGCTGTTAGTGTATAAAATCATCTGAAAAAAAAATCACCGAGTTCAAAGAAATACATTGACATATGCCAGTCATTACAAAAGTGTGTATAGTTTATTTCAGGTAGAAACAGCTTTCCTTCAAGGGAGGTCTCTTCATAATTGTCCTTTAAAACACATTCTGGGTTTCGAAGAAACAGTTGCAGCAGAAATTTTACAGGGTTACTTAGGGTTAGCTACACATATACATGCACAAAAGAAAGAAGAAGGAAAAGGCAAGACCACTGCTTCATCAGAAAAACAAGCACTTTTTCCCCTGGTGTCATGTCTTTTGATATGTACTGCCTTGGAGAGATGTATAAATCATTTTTATACATGGAACTGTCTTAGAAAACTAGAGATTTTAGTACAAAAATTTCAGTTTGCTGAAAGAATGCCCACATGGCATTATTAGGACAGAATATCTACACAAGAGGAACTTATAAAAGACCCCTGTCTTACAGTTAGTGATCTACATTAACACAGTGGGCTTACACCTTCTCCAGGCCTGAGATACACTGAGTATTACAAATAATATTATAACAATGCTGAAAATACCGATACAAAACTGCTTTAAGATGATATTTCCAAAAAATACCCCTCCTTTTAAAATTGAACGATTTAGTCCAGGTTTTCTTTTGAATGTTTCAGCTTTAAAAAAGATTTTTCAAGAAAATACTAGTGTTTAAAACATCTCTTAAAATGTCTATTAAATGACAGATTTTCTTAAATAGATTATTTTTTACAAAGTATAATTCAAAAGTCTATATTCCAGGAAAACAAAACTATAAACTCCAAAAGTCCAAATCAAAAACATTATTTGTGATACATAGTTTTTCCATATCCTGGGAAAAAAAGCCTTGATTATTTTATCATGCTTATTTATTTACAGATAAAAAATATTCTAGCAACACACAGGAACTTTCAATACAAATCAAGCTGAATTCCACAACTAATAATTATATTTTTTCTATAATTTCTTAAATATTGTCCTGCCCCAAATGTATATCTGCATTAGTATTATAGTTTCTAAAATATGGTGGGAATTTTAGACAGCAGTCTCATTAAGTCAAGCAAATTGCAATGTGTATTGTTCTCTTTTGGCAGAATTGCAAACATACAAAGAAAGAAGACATTTGACAAATGTTTGTCTTGATGCACATGTCTTCTTTGGAAAATCAAAATTACAAGTACAAGATATTCTCTGTACTCCTTACTGACAATTCTAATAAAAGTTTGAAAATTTATCAAAGTTCAATAGTTAAAACTGGGAAGTGGGGATCTAATGGTTTCCCCCCCCCCCAAAGCTTAGAGCTCAAATACATTTTTATATTAGGAGATGCATTTCACATATAGTTTTGATTTAACCAGGTTAGTCAGATGCCATGCTAAAACTGTTATCTCAATTTCCCTTTATTCATCTCATTTGTGCATGCTGATGGATTTTGTCTGTTAGAGAATGTAAGGGAAACAGATCATGAAGCGGGTATGACAGTTTCAATTTGCATGGACTCTACCTAATGTGGATATAGTTACCAGTTCTGATCTTTATATAAAAGAACTGCAGCCCTGATTCCCAATTGTCCTTTTAAAATTACTTATTTATGCATTTATGTCTACCATTGATACTGCTCTGTTACTATTAATCATGAAATTATTTTATTTAGATTTATTGATCTATCCCTTGTGCACTTAAGTATACAACATATTAAAACTTACTTGTCAGAAAGAAATATTTACCATCAAATGAGTTTTAAATATTTCTGTTAGAAGTTTATTTTTAAGATCAAATTACCAAAATTCACGTATATTTTCTTTTTTTACTAAATCTAGATGACTGCAGTCAGAGTATTGTATCCAGAAATAAAAAATTCACCTTCTGTTTCGCAATTCATAGTCTTATGTGTTGATATATATAAAGCAAAATAATGTACATAAAAATAAATGCACATTTAAAAATACAAGAAAAGGGAAGCAAATGAATATTTTTCTTAGAATACTTTATCCCTGAAATTTTTTAAAAATGTGATGATATGTTTAGGACAGTGATTCAAAGAACATGGGATGTCATGCCTTATGAACCATTTTTTAAAAAATTCAGCTGACTTTACCACCTCACCGTGTTATAATGTGGTACTTCTATATCAATAGCTAAAACTAAAAGCAAAATTTTGTGACAATCAGAGCCTTTATTCCCTATTTAGCTCACAATTACTCTGTCTGGAATCCTTTGTTAACCAGTCTAAATTAAAAATTTAAGGAATAAAACAAACAGTTCTCCACCCTGCCAATAGTATTTCAAACTTGAATGTATGTAATAGAGACAAACACATCTCTAGGTTACAAACAAGCTTTATCCCTCAAATAAATACACCACCAAATATAAGACTTTAAAATCTTTCTCTTTTCCTCCTTCTATTAACTATGTAGTTTAATACTCTTTACAATTCCTTTACCTATTTATACTTCATATCTATTTTTACAGTAACACCATCAACATAGTGAACAGAGTGCTATTTGATATTACGTTCTGAAACCTCAATGCCTCAATACACATCAGTAAGTGATAGAGATAAAAGATCAATAAATTATGGACTATATAAACCAGCAAGATGGTCCCACTTATTATACATATACATAGTAGATTCTTCAAGGCCATTCAATCTAAATCAATTAACATGCTTAAACCCTCATTCTTCAAAATAAAAATAATTTTTAAAATCCCACGGGTCTTTGTTTATGACTAAAAATAAATGTAATAAAAAGTACATGACAATTAAATATGAACTATGCACGAAAAACGTGAACCATCTTTATGCTACCCAGAGACACAAATGGGATGACTTAATTACCCATCCTGCTGGCCCAGAGTCTGAAGCTCAGTGGTGTGTAAATTGTGGTGCAGAAAAACATTCTTCCTGCTGTACATGTGTAAAGAGATTGGCCCTCTTGGTGGCTGCCCAAACCTGTTTGTAAAGGTTGAATGCTGGTGGCCCACAGCAGCCTAGTCCTTTGGTTTCTCTAATAACGTGGAGAGTCCCTCTGTCTTAGCTGTTGGCTTCAGGAATCTCTGCCCAACAGTGGTTCGTAAATTTTGTGTAACTTCTGAAGTGAGAGTTTCATAAGTTCCTCTGAAGTGTTTGATAACTTCTGCTAGTTCCTTGTCTTTCAAGAAATTACTGAAACATAAACTTGATAGTTGACAGGCTTTGTTTTTGTAAGGGCTTGTCTGGTCGGCTGCTGTGTATCTAAAATGGTCCTGGGTGAGAGTATGGATTGCTTTTCTGTCCCTTATGCTGAGACTTTGGCTCACAATTCAATTTCGATATGTAGCCTAGAACAAAATACAGAGAGGGAAAGATGTTTTTAAGAACACATTTATAGTATACATAGAATGCAGCGTAGTATTTATACCTTGGTGCTCAAAACCTCAACTTCTCCGAGGTTGAGAAAAACATCAGTAGAAATTTCCATTACAGTAATTTTTTCTGTGCAAATACTACTACATATAGTGGTTAAATGGTTAATTTACTATAAAAGGCATTTTGAAATTAATGTATCTAATTTCCTAAATTTGAATTTAATCTGAAAATATAGGTTATTTTACTAAGTAATGAATATTAATGCATGAAGCAGTTACTTTGTGTTGGCTTAGTGTTTTACATTTTGAGGTACATTATTGAAGTATATACCCAGAGTGTTACTAGAAATGCATGTTAGACATGGCTTATTGAATCATGCTGTGTAGGAGGCAGAGTCAAAGCTGGTACTCAAATTCCTCTGAAGATTACAGTATCTTGGTTTAGAAAAATACATTGAGGTAGGAAATAAAACTAGGTGGCTCATTGTACAGGTGGAAGTAAAAGTGAAAAACATAATATGCTATAAAGAATGAGAAGAAAATTGAGAGAAAGAGGTAGGAGAAAGAGAGGAGCTACCAAGGCGGCAGTAGATGGTACAACTGAAGGAACCAGAGGAAATTTCTGCTAACTTGACATCCAAATGGCATACACTTTAAAATATCCATATTTTCATTTTCCCTTGAAAATCTGCAAATCTAATCTCTTCTTAGACCCCCGTTTGCTTATCCAGCCACCATCAGTGTTGTATAATTAATATCACTAATTTGACATCAAACCAAAAAAATTAATTTTTAACTGTGAAACTTATTCTTCCCTGAGTATTTTTCTCTTACTAAAAGGTACTTGTCAGGCTGACGCCTTAAAATTATCTTTGTTTTTTCTGTTTTCTTCAGACCCTTTAAAGTCAAGTGCTTGCTACTCTACTGAGAAAATGCAATCTTGGGTCAACAAATTTCCTTAATATCTAATCTCCTGACCCAATGCTTGGCACATATCAAGCATTTAACAAACATTTGCTGAATAAAGTTTATCTGTTAGTGATAATAATACATAATATGTACTTAATGTGTATTTTGTCTAGCATTCTGATAATGTTTTTATATAGTGGATCTTCATGAGAGTCTTTTGAAGTAGCTTCTCTTACTCCTTATGAAAATTTTCTTGGGGGTAAGAGCAATAAAATATTTCCATTCAATTTTCATTGTTAAGGAAACTTGTAACTTACTCTTATTTTAATTAGAGCTTTATAGTTATACATAGTATTTGGGTTTATCCCAACAAACTCATACATGCATGGGAATCAATTTCAGTTCATGATCCCCCCTTTCCCCTTCTGTCTTCCCTCCCCTCTCCTATTCTCCTTCCTTTGCTCTTCTAGACTTCCTTTTAATCATCTACTAATTTGTATTTGATTGGTTCTTTATGTTATTAGCTTTCTTTGTCTTCATGACTAATTTTCAGCACTCTAGGTTTAGGACCTACTTAGAAATGTGAGCTTTTAATTTCTCTCCATCTCTGTGACAGAACCACAGATATTTTCTTAATTGTTGAATTTGTTTCTAATGGATACTCAATCAACCTGTGTTTAGTTTCTGCAGCCAAATGCTAGACCATATCATGGGTACTACTTGAGAGTATCATGAGAAAAATATTTGGGGACAAAGGAGACATTAGTAAATCTATGATGAGAACACCAGCAGTGAAATGTCTTTTTCTAATAGTATTATTTTTAACTTTCAGACCATTATTATATACATTTATGGGGTACAATGTGATGTTTTGATATATGTATACAAAGGTAAATGTTTAAATAAAACTGATTAACATATCCATCATCTCTACTATTTATTTATTTTTTTGTGGTGATCTTTTTTTTACCATGCCACTTAGAAAAGTTGAGAAGGTAGATAGATACTTCATATCCATTTCTCTAATATTACATTTTGGGACAAATTAATTTCCTTTCCCTTCCTTCCTTCTTCCTTCCATTCTTTCTTCCTCTGTTACTGGAGACTGAACACAGAACAATCTATCACTGATCTGCACTTGTAACCCCTTTTCATTATTTATTTTAAGACAGGGTCTTGTTAAATTGCTGAGGCTGGCCTTGAACTTGTGACTCTCCTTAAACTGCTGAGTTGTTGGGATTACAGGCATGCACCACAGTTCATTGTTCTCTTTATACAATTGTTTTAGCCCTTCTGGGATGTATTAGATTGAACATACAGTTTTAATAAATTCATGTTAAAAAAAGATCAAATAACTCAAGCCCACAGGGAGTGGGCTCTCAAATATTATATCAGGTGCCTACAAAATACACGAGAATCTACCACAGAAAATGAAAAATATCACTTGCAATTTTTAAAGAAAAATACATATTTAAATCACTTATTCCTATCTATTTCACATAGATTTTTTTTCATAAAGTTCTCTGTTTTGTTCACCATTAAGTGCAGGATTCATATTGAGATGGAAGATTGTATAGCCTAGGGATTAAAATTAAATTTATTAATTCACCTATTCGTATGGTAAATATTTATTGACTACTACTGAAGGGAAGGTGCTGCATAAATACTTGGAAATCATTCTGTTCAAAAGAGATCTGGATATTGCCTTCAGGCAGCTTAAAATTCAATGTGAGAATAAACTAGAATCACACATTTTCTAACTGAGTGACTATAGCAAGTCAGTCAATTTTTCTGTTTCCAATTTCCTCTTCTGTGAAAGAAAGATTTATATTTATACCTGTGTCTTTATACTAATTTTTTTAATAGGTAAGGAATTATTATGTGCAAAATACCTAACATTATATCTTGAGCATACTTATCTTGGTAGCAGCCACAGTAATAATAATAACAAAAACAATATAAAGTGACCAATAGACTATGAAATTACTTTGATAGGTGTTTATTTCATCCTTCAGAATTTAAAGCACTCCTATGTAAATTTAAAATGAAAGTAATTTTCTCCAGAATATTCTAATAATTTTATGTTTATTATTGTAGTTTGGCTTCGAGGAACACAAGTCTATAACAGATTTTACTAAGAAGTTTACTGGGAATTTTCTCTAAGCCAACCCCTATGGAGGAATGAAGAAAGCAGAGTCAGGCAGAGGGTGAGATTAAATTAATTTATCTCAATTGGGATGGTTCTTCATAGTTCTCCCCAATTCAGGCAAGTAGTTGGGATTTTTTTTTTGTAGTTGCAAATGGACAGAATGCCTTGATTTTATTTGTTTATTTTTATATGATGCTAAGGATCAAACTTAGTTCTTCACCCATGCTAGGAAAGCACTCTGCCACTGAGCGACAGTGGCATCTCAAGTAGGTGGGAATTTTATATGTGTAAGTCAACCTGCTACTGAACTACTATGGACTCTGGTAAGGAGAATTCCCTATGGCGAATAGCTTTTCTTTTTTTCCCCCAGAGAAATTTCTAGAGAGGAATATTCTTGAGAGCTATCAATTGCCAACATTTTCAGCAAATGTGAAAATGAAAGCCTGAGTTCTGAAAGTGTGGAGTTCGAGTAGAGGGAGGACGAATTCACATCACATCAAGATACTTAATGCTACATTAAGTATCTTGTTCATGTTTAATATATTATGGGACAATTTGGCATAATGGAAAAAGCAATGACTCTTTAGCCAAAAGACTCCAATCTTGGCTATGCCACTATAGAACTACGTGACCTTGCATACACATACATATACACATATCTTTGGCATCAAAGCCATTCAATGAGACACCAAAATAGAAAATGGAACTAGATCCAAGAAACATTAACAATCATTCATTTATTTTACTTCTAAAATTATAATTTTAGAATATATGCTTAATTTGACAAATTTGAAACATGTTTAGAAAAATACAGGGAAAGTTCCCTTGATTGAAAAAAATGTGAACACACACACATACACACTCACATTTGTTTGCTTTGGCCTAGAAGAAAATAAATAACTCATTCGTGTTAATTCCTTTGAAGATCTTGGAATCACTTCCTTGAAATGAATTTTCAGAGCATATACCTAGCCACATTTTCCTCAAAATCAGAATTGTTTCCCCAAACTCAAATGTCTATGTTAGTCTTTGGACAATTTAGCAATGAAACAGCTATTCCTAGAGTTTCTGGCAGAGGACAAAAGAATAAAAAAATCTAGTGATGAATCAGTCAAGTCTGCACCTTGAATATATGTACTTGACTTCCTGTGATTCCCCCCACCACAAACACATACACACACACACACAGGAGCCTATTGCCAATATTTCATAAAATTCAAGATGCCACTGATTTTAACATGCATTATTATTTTGCATATCACTAAGAAAGAAAACACAAGCAAGCAAGCACAATATGGGGCACTAGTCTGAAACAAGCAAACAAGCCATGCACTTTAATTTCAGTTTTTATGATCCATTAATTAGTCATACCAGGTTCTCATTGTAATTTCTTTTGTCTTTTGTTGCTTGGCATTTGATAGTTTTTTGAATTTATCTCAATGATTAAGTTTCATCCTCATGTAGGTATAGTTCCTCTTTATATTACAAAAACTATTTGGAGACAGTGTGGCATGAAGGCATTCCAATTGCAAATATTTGTGTCACTAATACTCTGATTTTTTCTTTCTTGATTTTCTATACACAAAATTACTTTTGTCATAATACTAAAACTTGGTAAAACTCATCCTTAAAAAGGAATTAAATCATGGAATTTGCCAGTAAATGGATGGAATTGGAGAATATCATGCTAAGTGAAATAAGCCAATCCCAAAGAACCAAAAGCAGAACATTTTATCTGATATGTGGATGCTAATTCATAATATGGGGATAGGGGGCTGGAGAGAAGACTAGAGATCCTTTGGATTAGACAGAGGGAAGTGAAGGAAGGGGAGGGATTATAGGGGTATGAATGATAGTAGAACGAATTGGACACTATTATCCTATTTTGTGCATTTATGATTGCACTAACAGCATAACCCTACATCATGTACAACTAGAAGAATGAGAAATTATACTCCATTTATATATAATGTGTCAAAATGCATTCTACTGTCATGTTTAACTAATTAGAAGAAAAATAATTTTAAATTTTTTGAAAATATTATTATTATGTTTAATTTTTGAAAGGAGTCTTGCTATCTCACCCTGGTTGGGCTAGTCCTTGTGATCCTCCAGAGTAGCTAAGATGATAGGTATGCACCACAACACCTGGCTTGAAAATATTTTTGAGTGGTAACTCTATAAGTATACCACCAATATGCACACTTACAAACTTCTTGAGAAAAGAATTTATTAGCATGATTCCTAACTGAAACAATCTATCTAGTATGGAATGTTCTTTCCATTGAAAATTCCTTTTCATTGGTAGGTTGGTAAATTTGTTCCATAGAGGTTAACATGTTACCTGAGTCTTAAATTACCATGCACTGAGCATGTGTATATTGTTTTTTGTTTGTTTGTTTGTTTTCTGAAAAGTAGTTGAGAGTGTCTTTCCCAAGAGAGAGGTCAGCCTTTCAGAGGTGTTTTGTAGCCTCACTCCCCTTTACTTGTACCTTCCCCCATAAGAAATATCATGTAACTACAACATGCACCCTGAAGAAACAACAAGCCTTTCATAACTTTCAAAGCAATATGACAGAGATCTATAACATTAGAGATCAACACAACTGAAAAAAGAATCACTTTAAGGACATTTTGTCGATACTGTAGAAAATGAATCAAAGGACAGATACTGTAGAGCGACAGTTCTTAATTTCTTTCTTCTCCATTGTACAAATGTGACAGATGGAGACACATTTCCTTGGCCAAAGCCAGGGGTATGAAAATACTCCCATTAAAATATCTTCAACTCAATAATGTGTTTTAAAATCAGCGTCATCTTGCATTTCATTATCACCATTCATGCAAACATTTTGGATTTTGAAATGTAAATGCCAGTGGTCAGAATAAGTTCCAATTTGTAAAAATAAAAATAAAATAAAATTTGGTATTTTAGTAATAGCAGCAACCTATTAGTTAAAGATTCAACAGATGACTGACCCTCCTGATAACGGTCTTGGAGTGTCAAGATTGAGGCAGTCATTTCATTAGTTCATACACAGTAGCTCAAATTGTGAATACCTTATCAGTAAACAAATGATAAACTCTAAAGTGCCTATGTTAATTTAACACAGATACATCAATATATGAACCAAAAATAATAGGAACCTGCAATATTATGATGTCAAAAAACATGTTGCTAAAGATGATTGTATACATGAAAATTGCTTTGAATAAAGGCATATACAATAATATTCATTAAACGCAATTGGAAATCTCTAAGTATTTAATGTATTTTCATTTTCTGTATTGTTTGTATATTAGTTTCTTCGAATTGTTTTGTTATCTAATCCCAATACAATTCAGATTATATTGTATTTTTTTAACAAAAAAAAATTTTCCCCAAATATCAGCAAATTTGCACATACTAGAATAATGTTTCTACACCATTAGATAATAATTTTAGATTCATTTCCCTCATTGTGTTTTCAATCTAATCCTGATCTTCACTATTATTTTGTTTTTGTTCATGAAAGCTAAGTTAGGCCTGGAGATACTTAAGGATCTCTTTACCAATCCTTTTCTAATGATCTTTGTAAATTATTTTAAGAAAATGAAATTAGCACTATGACATGTTTTAAGTAAGAATTCATTGGAAGTATCCCCTTCTCATTGACGCACATCACTTAGAGGAAACTTACAGTTTCCACAGTGTTCCGGATGAAATGTGGTATTATCTAGAGGATCTGCTATTGGAGACATAAAGATCTTTTCTTGTAAAACTCCATCCCACTAGTTTCTAATCTAGTTTTAATGAAGGCCATAATTGGCTTAAACTTGAGCTTGTCAGAATAAAGTAATTTAAAATGATGTCAAGGAAAAGAAAATAGTAGGTTTTCTATTATTGATAAAGCTTCATAAAATTCCAAGCATGTCTTGCATTCAGACAAAACAAATTTACTGTCAACAACAAATATTCAACAAGCCAGGGATAGGTGTTTTCAAAATGTTTATCTGATATCTAAAGTTGAAAGGAAACAGGGTGGGAAAGGACTCTCATTCTGAACTCAGAGGTTACACTGTATAAGTTTAGAATTCTAGAAAACTGATGTCATTTTGTATAACATCTAAGATTTAGTGAATATTTGTGATGTGACAAGATATGTGCCATTTTATATGTCATCATTTTTTATATTTATTAGATGTCTTTGATTTGTTTTAAAGACAAGAAAACAGAAACTTTGGCCCTTAAGTACTTACCTAGGATTCCAGGGTTAGTGGATAACAGAATGTAAATAGGAGCTTAAATGTTTGAATACCACAATTTAGCTCTCAGCTAAGGGTTCCAAATTATTGACATACGGCACTATTGACAGTTGGAATCATGCAATTCTTTGTTGTAGGAGTCTGACCTATTCATTGAAGGGTGTTAAACAGCCTCCTTGGCTAGTACCTACCAGTGTCAGCTGCACCTGCACCCAGTTGTTACAACCCAAAAAGTCTCTAGACATTGCCAAATATCCCCTAGTGGGAGTGGATAAATTGCCCCCAGTTGAGAACCACTGCCCTAAACTATGATGCTTCCCTAAATTAGATAAAAAGATAAAAGTATAAAGCAAGTACATGTCAAAAAGAAAAGCCATTATACATAAACTCATATCCTTGTTTTTAAATACTATAGCCATTATAACAGCAAAATAATAAGTCTTTTACTTAACCAATTCAGTGTACTAATAGACATTAGAAGCATTTGTAAACATAAATCTTGCTCAACAATGACACATGAACGATTATATAGCACGGTGCATAAAGTCTGAAGATTTCTTTATTTAGACTAACCAAGGAGCATTAGAGTTCCAATGAGTTTAATTAGCAGCATTTCACTCAGAGCTCTAAAAAAGATTTTAAAAATAACAAAAACAATTTTTACAAATAGAGAAAGGAGGCAAGCTAGAGTATCATAAACTACTTGAAAAGCAAATGTCCCCTTTGATTTGCACCACATAATGTGTTGGTGTGATGTAAACAGATGCAATCAAAATGTTCTTCTTTCTAAATCACTACCACTGAACTTTCAATGGCGACTCTGACTACGATTATGAAAAGTAACAGACTGCCCTTTTCCTGTCAGCATTGAGGGATATAATTTCTAAAGCAGTTATGAATATCAGGTCATGTCTTTGTGGAAGGTTTTGGCACTGTTGCACATGTGTCTGCGACCTTAGCTGTGAAATGTGTTTTCAGTGATAAAAGAAGAGTTTTGTTAAGGTCTAGGAAACACTCTACCATAGAGAGATTGTATACAAAAGCAGTTACTGCTTTGCAAGTAGGAAGCTCTGTAATAAATTCATGTATTAACCAAAAAGCGAAATTCAAAGGTGTGAAACATAAGAACTGTTACTTTCAGATTGCACAAATTACCAAGAAGTATAAAATGGAAAACATATTTGTCTGGAGTTAAATTACTCCTTTGGCTCAACCTCATTCCTAAATCCTACAGGGGATACTATATTGTCCTGCTGGGTATTAGGACCTAAAAAGGGTTAGAGAATATGCACAGAATAAGCAAAGCAAATGCTAATATGTCTGGCAAGGGTCTGGTTACCAGGAGAGAAAGATCTCCTCATCTCCCTCTCCTCTAGAGCAAAGTGAGAACATGGACCAGTTTCCTCATAAGTAACCAGGCATATGCTTCCCTGCTCTGTTCTTTAACTAGAGTGAAGGAACTCTGGGTAGATCTAAGTCCTGGAAAATAACAAGTGTTTGTAAAACTAACAGGTCTATATGTGGGGGGGGAGGGCTGTGTAAGCAGCTCGTGTGAGTAATTCTCCTTAGTTAAAAGGTGACTCAAATGAGAATATCAGATGATGCTTATAATAGCAATAAGGGGAGTGCTATCAGGAAAGGACTCAATCCAGAAGACAGCTGAAAAAGTATTACTCTGCTCAGCTGAAATTCCAAGAAAAGTAGGATTTATAAATATAAAGGATGAATGAGGGTTTAAGCCTAAGAGAAATAAGTAGGAACTAATTTTTTTATGTTTACAATTGTCGTGGCTCTATTGCATCAACTTAAAAAACAAGTCTCCTATCCAGGCACAAAGATATCTAACACCTAGCACATGTGAGATTTTAAAATATTTACTGGAGAATAATATTCAGAGAATAATATTCAAAGAATAATCTCAAAAACATCCTTAAATGCACATGATGTCTTTTGTGTGAATAATTCATAGGCTTTATAACCAATTGCTATTGATTTATAAGGTAAAAGTATTTCTTGTATTGAATAAATGAATAAATACATACAATAACACTTATTAAGTAAATCTAGATTATTGTTATTCCTCTTTTTTTCTAGATCTAATTACCATGATAAAATAACATGAGCCCAATTTTTTTTTGCTTAAATTATTGTTTGAATAATTTTACCCTACAAGCTCTGGTGAGAGATTTTTAAAGTAATACATTATTTACCTAATCTAATAGATAACAGGAGAAAGGATGTGAACTAAAAATACAACAGTTCCACACTGGAATTTGTTGTTTTATATCAGGATTATGTAATGCAGGTATAATTTTATTTTTAGGAATAACCTTGACCCATTGAGTAAAGACACTACATTCCTAAATGCAACGTATAATTTGAGGATACTATAAGTGTAAACATAATTATAGTGCTCCATTGACAGTGCAGTTTAAATTTTATGAATTCTTTTTACATAACCATCCCAATTTATCCTCATAAAAAGATGTTAAGACTGAATCTTAATGCTTCATTTTATTTTGTAGATGGAAAACTGAGACTCTTGATTGACTTAAGATGATTCAGACAGTAACATATGGTCTTTAGATTCCAAGTCCCCTATAATTTATACTGTCTCTTTGTCAAAAATGTAACTACACATGCTCAATTGGGTTGACATTAAAATTTCATTTTTGTTTAAATTCCTTTAGGTATTGATTTTTTTTTATTTTGGATTAAGTTAGCCATTTATCTAAGTTTAGTAGGCAAAATAAATCCAGAATAAGACACATAACTACCAGATATGTTTAAGAAGTTAAAAGTTAGTCTTTCAACTTTTTCTATGAAGCACATTAGAGAAGTGGTTTAAAAGAAATTATGGGAAGAGGAAACATCCAGAAGATATAGGAAATTTGAAAGTAGATAAGAATAATGTTAAAGAAAAGGGACACAGGAAGTAGATAAAGAGTTCATCCATAGTAATATGGATTCCCTCCCCCCAGAGGAAATGTCAATGTAGTTAGTGTGAAAGAAGTATTATCCCAATGATATCAACCCACTTAGAGTCTTTACTGAACTCATTGACCATTTTTTCACAATATTATTGTTATTGTCACTTATCTTCATTTAAATTAATCAGGTATTGTTCTATAATTAATTCCATATATCATAACAAGTTTGTCACTGAAAATATGAATGTTTTCACTTATTTTGATTTAACAATAAAGAATGCAAGATGCTAGATAGGATATAAAGCTAATGTATTTTCCTTGGATTTTATAAGGAAACTATGGCTAAGGTGGATAAGTGACTTGCCCTGAATTATAACAATTATTAGTAGTAATAATCAACAACCAGTTCAAGATTTCCCATTGCTTTGTTTGCTTAGTGTTTCCATGCAGAACCATTAACTTTCACATCAATGCATGGACATAAGTTGTGCATCTGATCTAAACAAACAAAGGGCCAAAGAATGCATAATGGAATATCCAATTACAAATGCTAGACATTATTTCATATTTTAGCAACACTCATGAACTGTAGATATGTAAATGAGATTATAGCTGTTAAGATTGTGTACTAAAAATGACAAATAAATAGACAAATTCTTAAGGTAGTGCATGGCAGATATTTTGTGCTGGTTTATGAGAAAGGAAAGGAAAGGGGTAAGTGTGTGGTGATAAAGCCTACCTACATAAATAACCACTGACCTTTGCTAGTTGTGCTGTAATTAGCTGTAATTTAAAAGGAATTATGTGATAACAGGATGTTGGCTAACGGTAGCCCTATCTGCATTTTTCTGACTGAAGTTGTCTAGTGGCAGAAAGAGTAATTCATCCCCTGCTACAGAGGTGAGATCTCCTGCATTTCAATAAAGGCAATGTTGGAATTGGAATTTAGAGCTGAGGTGAATCAATACAGTAGCCATAAGTTGGTGGTTTTCACTCTAATACCAGTATAGATTGGCAGATGCTACTTGGTAGCAAATGAGTTTTTCAAGAAAACAACTCAATAGACTGAGTGTGTGCTGTTACTGAATAATTTGGGCAATTTGCTACAAATAACTATTGGTGGAAGGCTGTCTGAGGAGGATTAAAATCCAAAAGTAGTTCAAAAGGACAGTGCATGTCCCTTATTATCATTTTTTTATATTTCTTGTTTTTTATCCTTTTTACTAGTCATTCATTCATCCATTCATACACTTAATTTAAATCAAACATACATTATTTTTGTTTAAGAAATTAAACTAATACAGATAAAAATAAAAAATAAGTAAGTCACTACAACAGTAAAAGTGTTTCAAGTCAATACCAATAGTGAAAAACGAGTGGTAAATATAATTCCTATGTCAAAAGTGTTCCCAAAAGAATTCTTTCTTTGGTTGTTACAACTTCTCAATTTCTTCTTATCTATTATCCCACTATCATTTGAGTTTTACTCCTCCTGAAGACCTATAAATTAAGATGAAAACTTGGAATAGAACCACCATTTGACCCAGCTGTCCCACTCCTCAATTTATACCCAAAGGACTTAAAAACAGCATATGACACTGCCACATTAATGTTTATAGAAGCACAATTCACAATAGCTAAATTATGGAAACAACTTAGATATCCTTCAGTTGATGAATGGATAAAGAAACTGTGATATATATACACAATGGAATATTTCTCAGAATTAAAAGAGAATAAAATCATGGCATTTTCAGGTAAATGGGTGAAGTTGGAGAATATCATGCTAAGTGAAGTAAGCCAATCCCCCAAAACCAAAGGCCAAATGTTTTCTCTGATAAGTGAATAACAATCCATAATGGATCCATAATGGGGTGGGATGGGAGGAAGGGAGTGATTTTGGATAGGGCAAAGGGGAGGGAGGGTAAGGGAGAGGGGATGGGGGTAGGAAAGAGAGTAGAATGAGATGGACATTATAACTCTAGGTACATGTATGAAGACACAAATGGTGTGACTCTACTTTGTGTACAACCAGAAAAATAAAAAATTGTGCTTCATTTGTGTAGTATGACTTGAAGAGCATTTTGCTGTCATGTATAACAAATTCAAACAAAAAAAAACACAAATTTTAAAACAAAAAAAGCAAACAAAGTAACAGCTTACACATTGTTCTGCATTAAATGCTGGGGTTGTGGCTCAGCTATAGAGCGCTCCCCTCGTCCGTGTGAGACCCTGGGTTCAAGCCTCAGCACCACATAAAAATAAATAAGTGAAATAAAGGTATTGTGTCCAACTACAACTAAAAAATAAATATTTTTTAAAAAAATATTATTTTTTTTTTAAAAAAAGAAGGCCGTAAGAGGAGTAAGCAATCTCATCTTATATTCTGTGATCTTTTGGGATTTGTGGCATCTCAGACCTTTAGTTTGGTTTGCTTCTTTGATCACTATTAGTCAAAATCCTTTGGTACAGACTTTTCTAACTAAGTATTTGGGTCACAATGGCATACTCCAGATTTACATTCTTCTTAGAAACTGCTGAGAGCCACAGCCGAGTCTGTATGGCTCCTGGGCATTTTGCCAACAGTACTGATTGACAGGCGAGGCATTAATATGTGCCTCTGCCGTTACTTTTGAGTTCTCGCTATTTTGAACTTCTTGCGCTATTTTGAGTTCTCATGGGGATTTCCGGGGATTCCCCAGGAGTTCCCATTGGTTGACGAAGTGCAGGAGGAGGGATTTCCCGGAGAGCTATTTCCGGCTGGGGGTTCCTGCAGGAGCCGCATGGCTTTCGGAGGATTCCCCCAGGAGCGTGTGTGAGGTTTTTTCTTGCAGTTCAAAAATAAAGTTTGTTCCTGCTTCAGTGGCTCGTGATTTGTGCCCAGCCAGACTGCGGCAAGAAACTAGGTGCATTACTTCTAATCTTATATTTCAACTTAAATTACTTCATAATTTTACTCATCTAACTCCATGACTATATCACAAATATCTCAATCTTATTTTCCTACCTGAATTCAGAATGATTGTATCATATCTGGTTTGCATCTTAGTAATTTCAATAACATTTATTGAACAAATGAATGAATGGAAACCACAGAGGAAATCTAGATTTGTCCTTTTCTCTTTTTTTCACTCCCTATCATTCCATCCATCATGATTTCACAGTGATTCTATCTCTATTCTGCTCAAATCTCTCTCCCTCTATCCTTCTGGTTCAATACTTTATTATATCATGCTAGTTTTATTGCATCAATACTTTTGGACCTTCATGTAATACACAGAACACAAACAGCAATACAAATACTTTTAAAATGCAAAGAAATCATGAATTGACTTCTAATATCTTTCCAGGAAATTTCAAGAAGATTTGAATTCTTTGGTGATCTATATATTCCTGATGATCTAACCCCATCTACCTCTCTTAATTCCTTCCCAGTATAATTTTCCTCAATCATTGAACTTCCAACAACACTAAGCCCCTTCACATTTTTAAATGTGAAAAT